>NW_027368291.1:0-50897 GCF_046119375.1 Phyllobates terribilis | reverse complement strand
ACATTGCAAGGTGCAATTCTGAAATTTTTTGCTTTTTCCTGCTAATCCTAGCATGATAAAGAAGATTCAAAGAGAGTGAGATGCCAGCTCCTTTCATTCAGTCAGTAGCTTCAAACATTTCTGGTATATGAAAAACATGTTTTTCAATGGCAAAAATCAATGAATATTGTAAATGCACAAACAGTAATATCTCCACATTGCACGGTGCAATTCTGAAATTTTTAGCTTTTTCCTGTTAATCCTAGCATGATAAAGAAGATTCAAAGAGAGTGAGATGCCAGCTCCTTTCATTCAGTCAGTAGCTTCAAACATTTCTGGTATATGAAAAACATGTTTTTCAATGGCAAAAATCAATGAATATTGTAAATGCACAAACAGTAATATCTCCACATTGCAAGGTGCAATTCTGAAATTTTTTGCTTTTTCCTGTTAATCCTAGCATGATAAAGAAGATTCAAAGAGAGTGAGATGCCAGCTCCTTTCATTCAGTCAGTAGCTTCAAACATTTCTGGTATATGAAAAACATGTTTTTCAATGGCAAAAATCAATGAATATTGTAAATGCACAAACAGTAATATCTCCACATTGCAAGGTGCAATTCTGAAATTTTTTGCTTTTTCCTGCTAATCCTAGCATGATAAAGAAGATTCAAAGAGAGTGAGATGCCAGCTCCTTTCATTCAGTCAGTAGCTTCAAACATTTCTGGTATATGAAAAACATGTTTTTCAATGGCAAAAATCAATGAATATTGTAAATGCACAAACAGTAATATCTCCACATTGCACGGTGCAATTCTGAAATTTTTAGCTTTTTCCTGTTAATCCTAGCATGATAAAGAAGATTCAAAGAGAGAGATGCCAGCTCCTTTCATTCAGTCAGTAGCTTCAAACATTTCTGGTATATGAAAAACATGTTTTTCAATGGCAAAAATCAATGAATATTGTAAATGCACAAACAGTAATATCTCCACATTGCAAGGTGCAATTCTGAAATTTTTTGCTTTTTCCTGCTAATCCTAGCATGATAAAGAAGATTCAAAGAGAGTGAGATGCCAGCTCCTTTCATTCAGTCAGTAGCTTCAAACATTTCTGGTATATGAAAAACATGTTTTTCAATGGCAAAAATCAATGAATATTGTAAATGCACAAACAGTAATATCTCCACATTGCACGGTGCAATTCTGAAATTTTTAGCTTTTTCCTGTTAATCCTAGCATGATAAAGAAGATTCAAAGAGAGTGAGATGCCAGCTCCTTTCATTCAGTCAGTAGCTTCAAACATTTCTGGTATATGAAAAACATGTTTTTCAATGGCAAAAATCAATGAATATTGTAAATGCACAAACAGTAATATCTCCACATTGCAAGGTGCAATTCTGAAATTTTTTGCTTTTTCCTGCTAATCCTAGCATGATAAAGAAGATTCAAAGACAGTGAGATGCCAGCTCCTTTCATTCAGTCAGTAGCTTCAAACATTTCTGGTATATGAAAAACATGTTTTTCAATGGCAAAAATCAATGAATATTGTAAATGCACAAACAGTAATATCTCCACATTGCACGGTGCAATTATGAAATTTTTAGCTTTTTCCTGTTAATCCTAGCATGATAAAGAAGATTCAAAGAGAGTGAGATGCCAGCTCCTTTCATTCAGTCAGTAGCTTCAAACATTTCTGGTATATGAAAAACATGTTTTTCAATGGCAAAAATCAATGAATATTGTAAATGCACAAACAGTAATATCTCCACATTGCAAGGTGCAATTCTGAAATTTTTTGCTTTTTCCTGCTAATCCTAGCATGATAAAGAAGATTCAAAGAGAGTGAGATGCCAGCTCCTTTCATTCAGTCAGTAGCTTCAAACATTTCTGGTATATGAAAAACATGTTTTTCAATGGCAAAAATCAATGAATATTGTAAATGCACAAACAGTAATATCTCAACATTGCACGGTGCAATTCTGAAATTTTTAGCTTTTTCCTGTTAATCCTAGCATGATAAAGAAGATTCAAAGAGAGTGAGATGCCAGCTCCTTTCATTCAGTCAGTAGCCTCAAACATTTCTGGTATATGAAAAACATGTTTTTCAATGGCAAAAATCAATGAATATTGTAAATGCACAAACAGTAATATCTCCACATTGCAAGGTGCAATTCTGAAATTTTTTGCTTTTTCCTGCTAATCCTAGCATGATAAAGAAGATTCAAAGAGAGTGAGATGCCAGCTCCTTTCATTCAGTCAGTAGCTTCAAACATTTCTGGTATATGAAAAACGTTTTTCAATGGCAAAAATCAATGAATATTGTAAATGCACAAACAGTAATATCTCCACATTGCAAGGTGCAATTCTGAAATTTTTTGCTTTTTCCTGTTAATCCTAGCATGATAAAGAAGATTCAAAGAGAGTGAGATGCCAGCTCCTTTCATTCAGTCAGTAGCTTCAAACATTTCTGGTATATGAAAAACATGTTTTTCAATGGCAAAAATCAATGAATATTGTAAATGCACAAACAGTAATATCTCCACATTGCAAGGTGCAATTCTGAAATTTTTTGCTTTTTCCTGCTAATCCTAGCATGATAAAGAAGATTCAAAGAGAGTGAGATGCCAGCTCCTTTCATTCAGTCAGTAGCTTCAAACATTTCTGGTATATGAAAAACATGTTTTTCAATGGCAAAAATCAATGAATATTGTAAATGCACAGTAATATCTCCACATTGCACGGTGCAATTCTGAAATTTTTAGCTTTTTCCTGTTAATCCTAGCATGATAAAGAAGATTCAGAGTGACATGCCAGCTCCTTTCATTCAGTCAGTAGCTTCAAACATTTCTGGTATATGAAAAACGTTTTTCAATGGCAAAAATCAATGAATATTGTAAATGCACAAACAGTAATATCTCCACATTGCAAGGTGCAATTCTGAAATTTTTTGCTTTTTCCTGCTAATCCTAGCATGATAAAGAAGATTCAAAGAGAGTGAGATGCCAGCTCCTTTCATTCAGTCAGTAGCTTCAAACATTTCTGGTATATGAAAAACATGTTTTTCAATGGCAAAAATCAATGAATATTGTAAATGCACAAACAGTAATATCTCAACATTGCACGGTGCAATTCTGAAATTTTTAGCTTTTTCCTGTTAATCCTAGCATGATAAAGAAGATTCAAAGAGAGTGAGATGCCAGCTCCTTTCATTCAGTCAGTAGCCTCAAACATTTCTGGTATATGAAAAACATGTTTTTCAATGGCAAAAATCAATGAATATTGTAAATGCACAAACAGTAATATCTCCACATTGCAAGGTGCAATTCTGAAATTTTTTGCTTTTTCCTGTTAATCCTAGCATGATAAAGAAGATTCAAAGAGAGTGAGATGCCAGCTCCTTTCATTCAGTCAGTAGCTTCAAACATTTCTGGTATATGAAAAACATGTTTTTCAATGGCAAAAATCAATGAATATTGTAAATGCACAAACAGTAATATCTCCACATTGCAAGGTGCAATTCTGAAATTTTTTGCTTTTTCCTGCTAATCCTAGCATGATAAAGAAGATTCAAAGAGAGTGAGATGCCAGCTCCTTTCATTCAGTCAGTAGCTTCAAACATTTCTGGTATATGAAAAACATGTTTTTCAATGGCAAAAATCAATGAATATTGTAAATGCACAAACAGTAATATCTCCACATTGCACGGTGCAATTCTGAAATTTTTAGCTTTTTCCTGTTAATCCTAGCATGATAAAGAAGATTCAAAGAGAGAGATGCCAGCTCCTTTCATTCAGTCAGTAGCTTCAAACATTTCTGGTATATGAAAAACATGTTTTTCAATGGCAAAAATCAATGAATATTGTAAATGCACAAACAGTAATATCTCCACATTGCAAGGTGCAATTCTGAAATTTTTTGCTTTTTCCTGCTAATCCTAGCATGATAAAGAAGATTCAAAGAGAGTGAGATGCCAGCTCCTTTCATTCAGTCAGTAGCTTCAAACATTTCTGGTATATGAAAAACATGTTTTTCAATGGCAAAAATCAATGAATATTGTAAATGCACAAACAGTAATATCTCCACATTGCACGGTGCAATTCTGAAATTTTTAGCTTTTTCCTGTTAATCCTAGCATGATAAAGAAGATTCAAAGAGAGTGAGATGCCAGCTCCTTTCATTCAGTCAGTAGCTTCAAACATTTCTGGTATATGAAAAACATGTTTTTCAATGGCAAAAATCAATGAATATTGTAAATGCACAAACAGTAATATCTCCACATTGCAAGGTGCAATTCTGAAATTTTTTGCTTTTTCCTGCTAATCCTAGCATGATAAAGAAGATTCAAAGACAGTGAGATGCCAGCTCCTTTCATTCAGTCAGTAGCTTCAAACATTTCTGGTATATGAAAAACATGTTTTTCAATGGCAAAAATCAATGAATATTGTAAATGCACAAACAGTAATATCTCCACATTGCACGGTGCAATTATGAAATTTTTAGCTTTTTCCTGTTAATCCTAGCATGATAAAGAAGATTCAAAGAGAGTGAGATGCCAGCTCCTTTCATTCAGTCAGTAGCTTCAAACATTTCTGGTATATGAAAAACATGTTTTTCAATGGCAAAAATCAATGAATATTGTAAATGCACAAACAGTAATATCTCCACATTGCAAGGTGCAATTCTGAAATTTTTTGCTTTTTCCTGCTAATCCTAGCATGATAAAGAAGATTCAAAGAGAGTGAGATGCCAGCTCCTTTCATTCAGTCAGTAGCTTCAAACATTTCTGGTATATGAAAAACATGTTTTTCAATGGCAAAAATCAATGAATATTGTAAATGCACAAACAGTAATATCTCAACATTGCACGGTGCAATTCTGAAATTTTTAGCTTTTTCCTGTTAATCCTAGCATGATAAAGATTCAAAGAGAGTGAGATGCCAGCTCCTTTCATTCAGTCAGTAGCCTCAAACATTTCTGGTATATGAAAAACATGTTTTTCAATGGCAAAAATCAATGAATATTGTAAATGCACAAACAGTAATATCTCCACATTGCAAGGTGCAATTCTGAAATTTTTTGCTTTTTCCTGCTAATCCTAGCATGATAAAGAAGATTCAAAGAGAGTGAGATGCCAGCTCCTTTCATTCAGTCAGTAGCTTCAAACATTTCTGGTATATGAAAAACGTTTTTCAATGGCAAAAATCAATGAATATTGTAAATGCACAAACAGTAATATCTCCACATTGCAAGGTGCAATTCTGAAATTTTTTGCTTTTTCCTGTTAATCCTAGCATGATAAAGAAGATTCAAAGAGAGTGAGATGCCAGCTCCTTTCATTCAGTCAGTAGCTTCAAACATTTCTGGTATATGAAAAACATGTTTTTCAATGGCAAAAATCAATGAATATTGTAAATGCACAAACAGTAATATCTCCACATTGCAAGGTGCAATTCTGAAATTTTTTGCTTTTTCCTGCTAATCCTAGCATGATAAAGAAGATTCAAAGAGAGTGAGATGCCAGCTCCTTTCATTCAGTCAGTAGCTTCAAACATTTCTGGTATATGAAAAACATGTTTTTCAATGGCAAAAATCAATGAATATTGTAAATGCACAGTAATATCTCCACATTGCACGGTGCAATTCTGAAATTTTTAGCTTTTTCCTGTTAATCCTAGCATGATAAAGAAGATTCAGAGTGACATGCCAGCTCCTTTCATTCAGTCAGTAGCTTCAAACATTTCTGGTATATGAAAAACGTTTTTCAATGGCAAAAATCAATGAATATTGTAAATGCACAAACAGTAATATCTCCACATTGCAAGGTGCAATTCTGAAATTTTTTGCTTTTTCCTGCTAATCCTAGCATGATAAAGAAGATTCAAAGAGAGTGAGATGCCAGCTCCTTTCATTCAGTCAGTAGCTTCAAACATTTCTGGTATATGAAAAACATGTTTTTCAATGGCAAAAATCAATGAATATTGTAAATGCACAAACAGTAATATCTCAACATTGCACGGTGCAATTCTGAAATTTTTAGCTTTTTCCTGTTAATCCTAGCATGATAAAGAAGATTCAAAGAGAGTGAGATGCCAGCTCCTTTCATTCAGTCAGTAGCCTCAAAAATTTCTGGTATATGAAAAACATGTTTTTCAATGGCAAAAATCAATGAATATTGTAAATGCACAAACAGTAATATCTCCACATTGCAAGGTGCAATTCTGAAATTTTTTGCTTTTTCCTGTTAATCCTAGCATGATAAAGAAGATTCAAAGAGAGTGAGATGCCAGCTCCTTTCATTCAGTCAGTAGCTTCAAACATTTCTGGTATATGAAAAACATGTTTTTCAATGGCAAAAATCAATGAATATTGTAAATGCACAAACAGTAATATCTCCACATTGCAAGGTGCAATTCTGAAATTTTTTGCTTTTTCCTGCTAATCCTAGCATGATAAAGAAGATTCAAAGAGAGTGAGATGCCAGCTCCTTTCATTCAGTCAGTAGCTTCAAACATTTCTGGTATATGAAAAACATGTTTTTCAATGGCAAAAATCAATGAATATTGTAAATGCACAAACAGTAATATCTCCACATTGCACGGTGCAATTCTGAAATTTTTAGCTTTTTCCTGTTAATCCTAGCATGATAAAGAAGATTCAAAGAGAGTGAGATGCCAGCTCCTTTCATTCAGTCAGTAGCTTCAAACATTTCTGGTATATGAAAAACATGTTTTTCAATGGCAAAAATCAATGAATATTGTAAATGCACAGTAATATCTCCACATTGCAAGGTGCAATTCTGAAATTTTTTGCTTTTTCCTGCTAATCCTAGCATGATAAAGAAGATTCAAAGAGAGTGAGATGCCAGCTCCTTTCATTCAGTCAGTAGCTTCAAACATTTCTGGTATATGAAAAACATGTTTTTCAATGGCAAAAATCAATGAATATTGTAAATGCACAAACAGTAATATCTCCACATTGCAAGGTGCAATTCTGAAATTTTTTGCTTTTTCCTGCTAATCCTAGCATGATAAAGAAGATTCAAAGACAGTGAGATGCCAGCTCCTTTCATTCAGTCAGTAGCTTCAAACATTTCTGGTATATGAAAAACATGTTTTTCAATGGCAAAAATCAATGAATATTGTAAATGCACAAACAGTAATATCTCCACATTGCACGGTGCAATTATGAAATTTTTAGCTTTTTCCTGTTAATCCTAGCATGATAAAGAAGATTCAAAGAGAGTGAGATGCCAGCTCCTTTCATTCAGTCAGTAGCTTCAAACATTTCTGGTATATGAAAAACATGTTTTTCAATGGCAAAAATCAATGAATATTGTAAATGCACAAACAGTAATATCTCCACATTGCAAGGTGCAATTCTGAAATTTTTTGCTTTTTCCTGCTAATCCTAGCATGATAAAGAAGATTCAAAGAGAGTGAGATGCCAGCTCCTTTCATTCAGTCAGTAGCTTCAAACATTTCTGGTATATGAAAAACATGTTTTTCAATGGCAAAAATCAATGAATATTGTAAATGCACAAACAGTAATATCTCAACATTGCACGGTGCAATTCTGAAATTTTTAGCTTTTTCCTGTTAATCCTAGCATGATAAAGATTCAAAGAGAGTGAGATGCCAGCTCCTTTCATTCAGTCAGTAGCCTCAAACATTTCTGGTATATGAAAAACATGTTTTTCAATGGCAAAAATCAATGAATATTGTAAATGCACAAACAGTAATATCTCCACATTGCAAGGTGCAATTCTGAAATTTTTTGCTTTTTCCTGCTAATCCTAGCATGATAAAGAAGATTCAAAGAGAGTGAGATGCCAGCTCCTTTCATTCAGTCAGTAGCTTCAAACATTTCTGGTATATGAAAAACGTTTTTCAATGGCAAAAATCAATGAATATTGTAAATGCACAAACAGTAATATCTCCACATTGCAAGGTGCAATTCTGAAATTTTTTGCTTTTTCCTGTTAATCCTAGCATGATAAAGAAGATTCAAAGAGAGTGAGATGCCAGCTCCTTTCATTCAGTCAGTAGCTTCAAACATTTCTGGTATATGAAAAACATGTTTTTCAATGGCAAAAATCAATGAATATTGTAAATGCACAAACAGTAATATCTCCACATTGCAAGGTGCAATTCTGAAATTTTTTGCTTTTTCCTGCTAATCCTAGCATGATAAAGAAGATTCAAAGAGAGTGAGATGCCAGCTCCTTTCATTCAGTCAGTAGCTTCAAACATTTCTGGTATATGAAAAACATGTTTTTCAATGGCAAAAATCAATGAATATTGTAAATGCACAGTAATATCTCCACATTGCACGGTGCAATTCTGAAATTTTTAGCTTTTTCCTGTTAATCCTAGCATGATAAAGAAGATTCAGAGTGACATGCCAGCTCCTTTCATTCAGTCAGTAGCTTCAAACATTTCTGGTATATGAAAAACGTTTTTCAATGGCAAAAATCAATGAATATTGTAAATGCACAAACAGTAATATCTCCACATTGCAAGGTGCAATTCTGAAATTTTTTGCTTTTTCCTGCTAATCCTAGCATGATAAAGAAGATTCAAAGAGAGTGAGATGCCAGCTCCTTTCATTCAGTCAGTAGCTTCAAACATTTCTGGTATATGAAAAACATGTTTTTCAATGGCAAAAATCAATGAATATTGTAAATGCACAAACAGTAATATCTCAACATTGCACGGTGCAATTCTGAAATTTTTAGCTTTTTCCTGTTAATCCTAGCATGATAAAGAAGATTCAAAGAGAGTGAGATGCCAGCTCCTTTCATTCAGTCAGTAGCCTCAAACATTTCTGGTATATGAAAAACATGTTTTTCAATGGCAAAAATCAATGAATATTGTAAATGCACAAACAGTAATATCTCCACATTGCAAGGTGCAATTCTGAAATTTTTTGCTTTTTCCTGTTAATCCTAGCATGATAAAGAAGATTCAAAGAGAGTGAGATGCCAGCTCCTTTCATTCAGTCAGTAGCTTCAAACATTTCTGGTATATGAAAAACATGTTTTTCAATGGCAAAAATCAATGAATATTGTAAATGCACAAACAGTAATATCTCCACATTGCAAGGTGCAATTCTGAAATTTTTTGCTTTTTCCTGCTAATCCTAGCATGATAAAGAAGATTCAAAGAGAGTGAGATGCCAGCTCCTTTCATTCAGTCAGTAGCTTCAAACATTTCTGGTATATGAAAAACATGTTTTTCAATGGCAAAAATCAATGAATATTGTAAATGCACAAACAGTAATATCTCCACATTGCACGGTGCAATTCTGAAATTTTTAGCTTTTTCCTGTTAATCCTAGCATGATAAAGAAGATTCAAAGAGAGTGAGATGCCAGCTCCTTTCATTCAGTCAGTAGCTTCAAACATTTCTGGTATATGAAAAACATGTTTTTCAATGGCAAAAATCAATGAATATTGTAAATGCACAGTAATATCTCCACATTGCAAGGTGCAATTCTGAAATTTTTTGCTTTTTCCTGCTAATCCTAGCATGATAAAGAAGATTCAAAGAGAGTGAGATGCCAGCTCCTTTCATTCAGTCAGTAGCTTCAAACATTTCTGGTATATGAAAAACATGTTTTTCAATGGCAAAAATCAATGAATATTGTAAATGCACAAACAGTAATATCTCCACATTGCACGGTGCAATTATGAAATTTTTAGCTTTTTCCTGTTAATCCTAGCATGATAAAGATTCAAAGAGAGTGAGATGCCAGCTCCTTTCATTCAGTCAGTAGCTTCAAACATTTCTGGTATATGAAAAACATGTTTTTCAATGGCAAAAATCAATGAATATTGTAAATGCACAAACAGTAATATCTCCACATTGCAAGGTGCAATTCTGAAATTTTTTGCTTTTTCCTGCTAATCCTAGCATGATAAAGAAGATTCAAAGAGAGTGAGATGCCAGCTCCTTTCATTCAGTCAGTAGCTTCAAACATTTCTGGTATATGAAAAACATGTTTTTCAATGGCAAAAATCAATGAATATTGTAAATGCACAAACAGTAATATCTCCACATTGCACGGTGCAATTCTGAAATTTTTAGCTTTTTCCTGTTAATCCTAGCATGATAAAGAAGATTCAAAGAGAGTGAGATGCCAGCTCCTTTCATTCAGTCAGTAGCTTCAAACATTTCTGGTATATGAAAAACATGTTTTTCAATGGCAAAAATCAATGAATATTGTAAATGCACAAACAGTAATATCTCCACATTGCAAGGTGCAATTCTGAAATTTTTTGCTTTTTCCTGTTAATCCTAGCATGATAAAGAAGATTCAAAGAGAGTGAGATGCCAGCTCCTTTCATTCAGTCAGTAGCTTCAAACATTTCTGGTATATGAAAAATGTTTTTCAATGGCAAAAATCAATGAATATTGTAAATGCACAAACAGTAATATCTCCACATTGCAAGGTGCAATTCTGAAATTTTTTGCTTTTTCCTGCTAATCCTAGCATGATAAAGAAGATTCAAAGAGAGTGAGATGCCAGCTCCTTTCATTCAGTCAGTAGCTTCAAACATTTCTGGTATATGAAAAACATGTTTTTCAATGGCAAAAATCAATGAATATTGTAAATGCACAAACAGTAATATCTCCACATTGCACGGTGCAATTCTGAAATTTTTAGCTTTTTCCTGTTAATCCTAGCATGATAAAGAAGATTCAAAGAGAGTGAGATGCCAGCTCCTTTCATTCAGTCAGTAGCTTCAAACATTTCTGGTATATGAAAAACATGTTTTTCAATGGCAAAAATCAATGAATATTGTAAATGCACAAACAGTAATATCTCCACATTGCAAGGTGCAATTCTGAAATTTTTTGCTTTTTCCTGCTAATCCTAGCATGATAAAGAAGATTCAAAGAGAGTGAGATGCCAGCTCCTTTCATTCAGTCAGTAGCTTCAAACATTTCTGGTATATGAAAAACATGTTTTTCAATGGCAAAAATCAATGAATATTGTAAATGCACAAACAGTAATATCTCCACATTGCACGGTGCAATTCTGAAATTTTTAGCTTTTTCCTGTTAATCCTAGCATGATAAAGAAGATTCAAAGAGAGTGAGATGCCAGCTCCTTTCATTCAGTCAGTAGCTTCAAACATTTCTGGTATATGAAAAACATGTTTTTCAATGGCAAAAATCAATGAATATTGTAAATGCACAAACAGTAATATCTCCACATTGCAAGGTGCAATTCTGAAATTTTTTGCTTTTTCCTGCTAATCCTAGCATGATAAAGAAGATTCAAAGACAGTGAGATGCCAGCTCCTTTCATTCAGTCAGTAGCTTCAAACATTTCTGGTATATGAAAAACATGTTTTTCAATGGCAAAAATCAATGAATATTGTAAATGCACAAACAGTAATATCTCCACATTGCACGGTGCAATTATGAAATTTTTAGCTTTTTCCTGTTAATCCTAGCATGATAAAGAAGATTCAAAGAGAGTGAGATGCCAGCTCCTTTCATTCAGTCAGTAGCTTCAAACATTTCTGGTATATGAAAAACATGTTTTTCAATGGCAAAAATCAATGAATATTGTAAATGCACAAACAGTAATATCTCCACATTGCAAGGTGCAATTCTGAAATTTTTTGCTTTTTCCTGCTAATCCTAGCATGATAAAGAAGATTCAAAGAGAGTGAGATGCCAGCTCCTTTCATTCAGTCAGTAGCTTCAAACATTTCTGGTATATGAAAAACGTTTTTCAATGGCAAAAATCAATGAATATTGTAAATGCACAAACAGTAATATCTCCACATTGCACGGTGCAATTCTGAAATTTTTAGCTTTTTCCTGTTAATCCTAGCATGATAAAGAAGATTCAAAGAGAGTGAGATGCCAGCTCCTTTCATTCAGTCAGTAGCTTCAAACATTTCTGGTATATGAAAAACGTTTTTCAATGGCAAAAATCAATGAATATTGTAAATGCACAAACAGTAATATCTCCACATTGCAAGGTGCAATTCTGAAATTTTTTGCTTTTTCCTGTTAATCCTAGCATGATAAAGAAGATTCAAAGAGAGTGAGATGCCAGCTCCTTTCATTCAGTCAGTAGCTTCAAACATTTCTGGTATATGAAAAACATGTTTTTCAATGGCAAAAATCAATGAATATTGTAAATGCACAAACAGTAATATCTCCACATTGCAAGGTGCAATTCTGAAATTTTTTGCTTTTTCCTGCTAATCCTAGCATGATAAAGAAGATTCAAAGAGAGTGAGATGCCAGCTCCTTTCACTCAGTCAGTAGCTTCAAACATTTCTGGTATATGAAAAACATGTTTTTCAATGGCAAAAATCAATGAATATTGTAAATGCACAGTAATATCTCCACATTGCACGGTGCAATTCTGAAATTTTTAGCTTTTTCCTGTTAATCCTAGCATGATAAAGAAGATTCAGAGTGACATGCCAGCTCCTTTCATTCAGTCAGTAGCTTCAAACATTTCTGGTATATGAAAAACATGTTTTTCAATGGCAAAAATCAATGAATATTGTAAATGCACAAACAGTAATATCTCCACATTGCAAGGTGCAATTCTGAAATTTTTTGCTTTTTCCTGCTAATCCTAGCATGATAAAGAAGATTCAAAGAGAGTGAGATGCCAGCTCCTTTCATTCAGTCAGTAGCTTCAAACATTTCTGGTATATGAAAAACATGTTTTTCAATGGCAAAAATCAATGAATATTGTAAATGCACAAACAGTAATATCTCCACATTGCACGGTGCAATTCTGAAATTTTTAGCTTTTTCCTGTTAATCCTAGCATGATAAAGAAGATTCAAAGAGAGTGAGATGCCAGCTCCTTTCATTCAGTCAGTAGCTTCAAACATTTCTGGTATATGAAAAACATGTTTTTCAATGGCAAAAATCAATGAATATTGTAAATGCACAAACAGTAATATCTCCACATTGCAAGGTGCAATTCTGAAATTCTTTGCTTTTTCCTGTTAATCCTAGCATGATAAAGAAGATTCAAAGAGAGTGAGATGCCAGCTCCTTTCATTCAGTCAGTAGCTTCAAACATTTCTGGTATATGAAAAACATGTTTTTCAATGGCAAAAATCAATGAATATTGTAAATGCACAAACAGTAATATCTCCACATTGCAAGGTGCAATTCTGAAATTTTTTGCTTTTTCCTGCTAATCCTAGCATGATAAAGAAGATTCAAAGAGAGTGAGATGCCAGCTCCTTTCATTCAGTCAGTAGCTTCAAACATTTCTGGTATATGAAAAACATGTTTTTCAATGGCAAAAATCAATGAATATTGTAAATGCACAAACAGTAATATCTCCACATTGCACGGTGCAATTCTGAAATTTTTAGCTTTTTCCTGTTAATCCTAGCATGATAAAGATTCAAAGAGAGTGAGATGCCAGCTCCTTTCATTCAGTCAGTAGCTTCAAACATTTCTGGTATATGAAAAACATGTTTTTCAATGGCAAAAATCAATGAATATTGTAAATGCACAAACAGTAATATCTCCACATTGCAAGGTGCAATTCTGAAATTTTTTGCTTTTTCCTGCTAATCCTAGCATGATAAAGAAGATTCAAAGAGAGTGAGATGCCAGCTCCTTTCATTCAGTCAGTAGCTTCAAACATTTCTGGTATATGAAAAACATGTTTTTCAATGGCAAAAATCAATGAATATTGTAAATGCACAAACAGTAATATCTCCACATTGCACAATGCAATTCTGAAATTTTTAGCTTTTTCCTGTTAATCCTAGCATGATAAAGAAGATTCAAAGAGAGTGAGATGCCAGCTCCTTTCATTCAGTCAGTAGCTTCAAACATTTCTGGTATATGAAAAACATGTTTTTCAATGGCAAAAATCAATGAATATTGTAAATGCACAAACAGTAATATCTCCACATTGCAAGGTGCAATTCTGAAATTTTTTGCTTTTTCCTGTTAATCCTAGCATGATAAAGAAGATTCAAAGAGAGTGAGATGCCAGCTCCTTTCATTCAGTCAGTAGCTTCAAACATTTCTGGTATATGAAAAACATGTTTTTCAATGGCAAAAATCAATGAATATTGTAAATGCACAAACAGTAATATCTCCACATTGCAAGGTGCAATTCTGAAATTTTTTGCTTTTTCCTGCTAATCCTAGCATGATAAAGAAGATTCAAAGAGAGTGAGATGCCAGCTCCTTTCATTCAGTCAGTAGCTTCAAACATTTCTGGTATATGAAAAACATGTTTTTCAATGGCAAAAATCAATGAATATTGTAAATGCACAAACAGTAATATCTCCACATTGCACGGTGCAATTCTGAAATTTTTAGCTTTTTCCTGTTAATCCTAGCATGATAAAGAAGATTCAAAGAGAGTGAGATGCCAGCTCCTTTCATTCAGTCAGTAGCTTCAAACATTTCTGGTATATGAAAAACATGTTTTTCAATGGCAAAAATCAATGAATATTGTAAATGCACAAACAGTAATATCTCCACATTGCAAGGTGCAATTCTGAAATTTTTTGCTTTTTCCTGCTAATCCTAGCATGATAAAGAAGATTCAAAGAGAGTGAGATGCCAGCTCCTTTCATTCAGTCAGTAGCTTCAAACATTTCTGGTATATGAAAAACATGTTTTTCAATGGCAAAAATCAATGAATATTGTAAATGCACAAACAGTAATATCTCCACATTGCACGGTGCAATTCTGAAATTTTTAGCTTTTTCCTGTTAATCCTAGCATGATAAAGAAGATTCAAAGAGAGTGAGATGCCAGCTCCTTTCATTCAGTCAGTAGCTTCAAACATTTCTGGTATATGAAAAACATGTTTTTCAATGGCAAAAATCAATGAATATTGTAAATGCACAAACAGTAATATCTCCACATTGCAAGGTGCAATTCTGAAATTTTTTGCTTTTTCCTGCTAATCCTAGCATGATAAAGAAGATTCAAAGACAGTGAGATGCCAGCTCCTTTCATTCAGTCAGTAGCTTCAAACATTTCTGGTATATGAAAAACATGTTTTTCAATGGCAAAAATCAATGAATATTGTAAATGCACAAACAGTAATATCTCCACATTGCACGGTGCAATTATGAAATTTTTAGCTTTTTCCTGTTAATCCTAGCATGATAAAGAAGATTCAAAGAGAGTGAGATGCCAGCTCCTTTCATTCAGTCAGTAGCTTCAAACATTTCTGGTATATGAAAAACATGTTTTTCAATGGCAAAAATCAATGAATATTGTAAATGCACAAACAGTAATATCTCCACATTGCAAGGTGCAATTCTGAAATTTTTTGCTTTTTCCTGCTAATCCTAGCATGATAAAGAAGATTCAAAGAGAGTGAGATGCCAGCTCCTTTCATTCAGTCAGTAGCTTCAAACATTTCTGGTATATGAAAAACATGTTTTTCAATGGCAAAAATCAATGAATATTGTAAATGCACAAACAGTAATATCTCAACATTGCACGGTGCAATTCTGAAATTTTTAGCTTTTTCCTGTTAATCCTAGCATGATAAAGAAGATTCAAAGAGAGTGAGATGCCAGCTCCTTTCATTCAGTCAGTAGCCTCAAACATTTCTGGTATATGAAAAACATGTTTTTCAATGGCAAAAATCAATGAATATTGTAAATGCTCAAACAGTAATATCTCCACATTGCAAGGTGCAATTCTGAAATTTTTTGCTTTTTCCTGTTAATCCTAGCATGATAAAGAAGATTCAAAGAGAGTGAGATGCCAGCTCCTTTCATTCAGTCAGTAGCTTCAAACATTTCTGGTATATGAAAAACATGTTTTTCAATGGCAAAAATCAATGAATATTGTAAATGCACAAACAGTAATATCTCCACATTGCAAGGTGCAATTCTGAAATTTTTTGCTTTTTCCTGCTAATCCTAGCATGATAAAGAAGATTCAAAGAGAGTGAGATGCCAGCTCCTTTCATTCAGTCAGTAGCTTCAAACATTTCTGGTATATGAAAAACATGTTTTTCAATGGCAAAAATCAATGAATATTGTAAATGCACAAACAGTAATATCTCAACATTGCACGGTGCAATTCTGAAATTTTTAGCTTTTTCCTGTTAATCCTAGCATGATAAAGAAGATTCAAAGAGAGTGAGATGCCAGCTCCTTTCATTCAGTCAGTAGCCTCAAACATTTCTGGTATATGAAAAACATGTTTTTCAATGGCAAAAATCAATGAATATTGTAAATGCACAAACAGTAATATCTCCACATTGCAAGGTGCAATTCTGAAATTTTTTGCTTTTTCCTGTTAATCCTAGCATGATAAAGAAGATTCAAAGAGAGTGAGATGCCAGCTCCTTTCATTCAGTCAGTAGCTTCAAACATTTCTGGTATATGAAAAACATGTTTTTCAATGGCAAAAATCAATGAATATTGTAAATGCACAAACAGTAATATCTCCACATTGCAAGGTGCAATTCTGAAATTTTTTGCTTTTTCCTGCTAATCCTAGCATGATAAAGAAGATTCAAAGAGAGTGAGATGCCAGCTCCTTTCATTCAGTCAGTAGCTTCAAACATTTCTGGTATATGAAAAACATGTTTTTCAATGGCAAAAATCAATGAATATTGTAAATGCACAAACAGTAATATCTCCACATTGCACGGTGCAATTCTGAAATTTTTAGCTTTTTCCTGTTAATCCTAGCATGATAAAGAAGATTCAAAGAGAGTGAGATGCCAGCTCCTTTCATTCAGTCAGTAGCTTCAAACATTTCTGGTATATGAAAAACATGTTTTTCAATGGCAAAAATCAATGAATATTGTAAATGCACAGTAATATCTCCACATTGCAAGGTGCAATTCTGAAATTTTTTGCTTTTTCCTGCTAATCCTAGCATGATAAAGAAGATTCAAAGAGAGTGAGATGCCAGCTCCTTTCATTCAGTCAGTAGCTTCAAACATTTCTGGTATATGAAAAACATGTTTTTCAATGGCAAAAATCAATGAATATTGTAAATGCACAAACAGTAATATCTCCACATTGCACGGTGCAATTATGAAATTTTTAGCTTTTTCCTGTTAATCCTAGCATGATAAAGATTCAAAGAGAGTGAGATGCCAGCTCCTTTCATTCAGTCAGTAGCTTCAAACATTTCTGGTATATGAAAAACATGTTTTTCAATGGCAAAAATCAATGAATATTGTAAATGCACAAACAGTAATATCTCCACATTGCAAGGTGCAATTCTGAAATTTTTTGCTTTTTCCTGCTAATCCTAGCATGATAAAGAAGATTCAAAGAGAGTGAGATGCCAGCTCCTTTCATTCAGTCAGTAGCTTCAAACATTTCTGGTATATGAAAAACATGTTTTTCAATGGCAAAAATCAATGAATATTGTAAATGCACAAACAGTAATATCTCCACATTGCACGGTGCAATTCTGAAATTTTTAGCTTTTTCCTGTTAATCCTAGCATGATAAAGAAGATTCAAAGAGAGTGAGATGCCAGCTCCTTTCATTCAGTCAGTAGCTTCAAACATTTCTGGTATATGAAAAACATGTTTTTCAATGGCAAAAATCAATGAATATTGTAAATGCACAAACAGTAATATCTCCACATTGCAAGGTGCAATTCTGAAATTTTTTGCTTTTTCCTGTTAATCCTAGCATGATAAAGAAGATTCAAAGAGAGTGAGATGCCAGCTCCTTTCATTCAGTCAGTAGCTTCAAACATTTCTGGTATATGAAAAACATGTTTTTCAATGGCAAAAATCAATGAATATTGTAAATGCACAAACAGTAATATCTCCACATTGCAAGGTGCAATTCTGAAATTTTTTGCTTTTTCCTGCTAATCCTAGCATGATAAAGAAGATTCAAAGAGAGTGAGATGCCAGCTCCTTTCATTCAGTCAGTAGCTTCAAACATTTCTGGTATATGAAAAACATGTTTTTCAATGGCAAAAATCAATGAATATTGTAAATGCACAAACAGTAATATCTCCACATTGCACGGTGCAATTCTGAAATTTTTAGCTTTTTCCTGTTAATCCTAGCATGATAAAGAAGATTCAAAGAGAGTGAGATGCCAGCTCCTTTCATTCAGTCAGTAGCTTCAAACATTTCTGGTATATGAAAAACATGTTTTTCAATGGCAAAAATCAATGAATATTGTAAATGCACAAACAGTAATATCTCCACATTGCAAGGTGCAATTCTGAAATTTTTTGCTTTTTCCTGCTAATCCTAGCATGATAAAGAAGATTCAAAGAGAGTGAGATGCCAGCTCCTTTCATTCAGTCAGTAGCTTCAAACATTTCTGGTATATGAAAAACATGTTTTTCAATGGCAAAAATCAATGAATATTGTAAATGCACAAACAGTAATATCTCCACATTGCACGGTGCAATTCTGAAATTTTTAGCTTTTTCCTGTTAATCCTAGCATGATAAAGAAGATTCAAAGAGAGTGAGATGCCAGCTCCTTTCATTCAGTCAGTAGCTTCAAACATTTCTGGTATATGAAAAACATGTTTTTCAATGGCAAAAATCAATGAATATTGTAAATGCACAAACAGTAATATCTCCACATTGCAAGGTGCAATTCTGAAATTTTTTGCTTTTTCCTGCTAATCCTAGCATGATAAAGAAGATTCAAAGACAGTGAGATGCCAGCTCCTTTCATTCAGTCAGTAGCTTCAAACATTTCTGGTATATGAAAAACATGTTTTTCAATGGCAAAAATCAATGAATATTGTAAATGCACAAACAGTAATATCTCCACATTGCACGGTGCAATTATGAAATTTTTAGCTTTTTCCTGTTAATCCTAGCATGATAAAGAAGATTCAAAGAGAGTGAGATGCCAGCTCCTTTCATTCAGTCAGTAGCTTCAAACATTTCTGGTATATGAAAAACATGTTTTTCAATGGCAAAAATCAATGAATATTGTAAATGCACAAACAGTAATATCTCCACATTGCAAGGTGCAATTCTGAAATTTTTTGCTTTTTCCTGCTAATCCTAGCATGATAAAGAAGATTCAAAGAGAGTGAGATGCCAGCTCCTTTTTCAGTCAGTAGCTTCAAACATTTCTGGTATATGAAAAACATGTTTTTCAATGGCAAAAATCAATGAATATTGTAAATGCACAAACAGTAATATCTCCACATTGCAAGGTGCAATTCTGAAATTTTTTGCTTTTTCCTGTTAATCCTAGCATGATAAAGAAGATTCAAAGAGAGTGAGATGCCAGCTCCTTTCATTCAGTCAGTAGCTTCAAACATTTCTGGTATATGAAAAACGTTTTTCAATGGCAAAAATCAATGAATATTGTAAATGCACAAACAGTAATATCTCCACATTGCAAGGTGCAATTCTGAAATTTTTTGCTTTTTCCTGCTAATCCTAGCATGATAAAGAAGATTCAAAGAGAGTGAGATGCCAGCTCCTTTCATTCAGTCAGTAGCTTCAAACATTTCTGGTATATGAAAAACATGTTTTTCAATGGCAAAAATCAATGAATATTGTAAATGCACAAACAGTAATATCTCCACATTGCACGGTGCAATTCTGAAATTTTTAGCTTTTTCCTGTTAATCCTAGCATGATAAAGAAGATTCAAAGAGAGTGAGATGCCAGCTCCTTTCATTCAGTCAGTAGCTTCAAACATTTCTGGTATATGAAAAACATGTTTTTCAATGGCAAAAATCAATGAATATTGTAAATGCACAAACAGTAATATCTCCACATTGCAAGGTGCAATTCTGAAATTTTTTGCTTTTTCCTGCTAATCCTAGCATGATAAAGAAGATTCAAAGAGAGTGAGATGCCAGCTCCTTTCATTCAGTCAGTAGCTTCAAACATTTCTGGTATATGAAAAACATGTTTTTCAATGGCAAAAATCAATGAATATTGTAAATGCACAAACAGTAATATCTCCACATTGCACGGTGCAATTCTGAAATTTTTAGCTTTTTCCTGTTAATCCTAGCATGATAAAGAAGATTCAAAGAGAGTGAGATGCCAGCTCCTTTCATTCAGTCAGTAGCTTCAAACATTTCTGGTATATGAAAAACATGTTTTTCAATGGCAAAAATCAATGAATATTGTAAATGCACAAACAGTAATATCTCCACATTGCAAGGTGCAATTCTGAAATTTTTTGCTTTTTCCTGCTAATCCTAGCATGATAAAGAAGATTCAAAGAGAGTGAGATGCCAGCTCCTTTCATTCAGTCAGTAGCTTCAAACATTTCTGGTATATGAAAAACATGTTTTTCAATGGCAAAAATCAATGAATATTGTAAATGCACAAACAGTAATATCTCCACATTGCACGGTGCAATTATGAAATTTTTAGCTTTTTCCTGTTAATCCTAGCATGATAAAGAAGATTCAAAGAGAGTGAGATGCCAGCTCCTTTCATTCAGTCAGTAGCTTCAAACATTTCTGGTATATGAAAAACATGTTTTTCAATGGCAAAAATCAATGAATATTGTAAATGCACAAACAGTAATATCTCCACATTGCACGGTGCAATTCTGAAATTTTTAGCTTTTTCCTGTTAATCCTAGCATGATAAAGAAGATTCAAAGAGAGTGAGATGCCAGCTCCTTTCATTCAGTCAGTAGCTTCAAACATTTCTGGTATATGAAAAACATGTTTTTCAATGGCAAAAATCAATGAATATTGTAAATGCACAAACAGTAATATCTCAACATTGCACGGTGCAATTCTGAAATTTTTAGCTTTTTCCTGTTAATCCTAGCATGATAAAGAAGATTCAAAGAGAGTGAGATGCCAGCTCCTTTCATTCAGTCAGTAGCCTCAAACATTTCTGGTATATGAAAAACATGTTTTTCAATGGCAAAAATCAATGAATATTGTAAATGCACAAACAGTAATATCTCCACATTGCAAGGTGCAATTCTGAAATTTTTTGCTTTTTCCTGTTAATCCTAGCATGATAAAGAAGATTCAAAGAGAGTGAGATGCCAGCTCCTTTCATTCAGTCAGTAGCTTCAAACATTTCTGGTATAGGAAAAACATGTTTTTCAATGGCAAAAATCAATGAATATTGTAAATGCACAAACAGTAATATCTCCACATTGCACGGTGCAATTCTGAAATTTTTAGCTTTTTCCTGTTAATCCTAGCATGATAAAGAAGATTCAAAGAGAGTGAGATGCCAGCTCCTTTCATTCAGTCAGTAGCTTCAAACATTTCTGGTATATGAAAAACATGTTTTTCAATGGCAAAAATCAATGAATATTGTAAATGCACAAACAGTAATATCTCCACATTGCAAGGTGCAATTCTGAAATTTTTTGCTTTTTCCTGCTAATCCTAGCATGATAAAGAAGATTCAAAGAGAGTGAGATGCCAGCTCCTTTCATTCAGTCAGTAGCTTCAAACATTTCTGGTATATGAAAAACATGTTTTTCAATGGCAAAAATCAATGAATATTGTAAATGCACAAACAGTAATATCTCCACATTGCACGGTGCAATTCTGAAATTTTTAGCTTTTTCCTGTTAATCCTAGCATGATAAAGAAGATTCAAAGAGAGTGAGATGCCAGCTCCTTTCATTCAGTCAGTAGCTTCAAACATTTCTGGTATATGAAAAACATGTTTTTCAATGGCAAAAATCAATGAATATTGTAAATGCACAAACAGTAATATCTCCACATTGCAAGGTGCAATTCTGAAATTTTTTGCTTTTTCCTGCTAATCCTAGCATGATAAAGAAGATTCAAAGACAGTGAGATGCCAGCTCCTTTCATTCAGTCAGTAGCTTCAAACATTTCTGGTATATGAAAAACATGTTTTTCAATGGCAAAAATCAATGAATATTGTAAATGCACAAACAGTAATATCTCCACATTGCACGGTGCAATTATGAAATTTTTAGCTTTTTCCTGTTAATCCTAGCATGATAAAGAAGATTCAAAGAGAGTGAGATGCCAGCTCCTTTCATTCAGTCAGTAGCTTCAAACATTTCTGGTATATGAAAAACATGTTTTTCAATGGCAAAAATCAATGAATATTGTAAATGCACAAACAGTAATATCTCCACATTGCAAGGTGCAATTCTGAAATTTTTTGCTTTTTCCTGCTAATCCTAGCATGATAAAGAAGATTCAAAGAGAGTGAGATGCCAGCTCCTTTCATTCAGTCAGTAGCTTCAAACATTTCTGGTATATGAAAAACATGTTTTTCAATGGCAAAAATCAATGAATATTGTAAATGCACAAACAGTAATATCTCCACATTGCAAGGTGCAATTCTGAAATTTTTTGCTTTTTCCTGTTAATCCTAGCATGATAAAGAAGATTCAAAGAGAGTGAGATGCCAGCTCCTTTCATTCAGTCAGTAGCTTCAAACATTTCTGGTATATGAAAAACGTTTTTCAATGGCAAAAATCAATGAATATTGTAAATGCACAAACAGTAATATCTCCACATTGCAAGGTGCAATTCTGAAATTTTTTGCTTTTTCCTGCTAATCCTAGCATGATAAAGAAGATTCAAAGAGAGTGAGATGCCAGCTCCTTTCATTCAGTCAGTAGCTTCAAACATTTCTGGTATATGAAAAACATGTTTTTCAATGGCAAAAATCAATGAATATTGTAAATGCACAAACAGTAATATCTCCACATTGCACGGTGCAATTCTGAAATTTTTAGCTTTTTCCTGTTAATCCTAGCATGATAAAGAAGATTCAAAGAGAGTGAGATGCCAGCTCCTTTCATTCAGTCAGTAGCTTCAAACATTTCTGGTATATGAAAAACATGTTTTTCAATGGCAAAAATCAATGAATATTGTAAATGCACAAACAGTAATATCTCCACATTGCAAGGTGCAATTCTGAAATTTTTTGCTTTTTCCTGCTAATCCTAGCATGATAAAGAAGATTCAAAGAGAGTGAGATGCCAGCTCCTTTCATTCAGTCAGTAGCTTCAAACATTTCTGGTATATGAAAAACATGTTTTTCAATGGCAAAAATCAATGAATATTGTAAATGCACAAACAGTAATATCTCCACATTGCACGGTGCAATTCTGAAATTTTTAGCTTTTTCCTGTTAATCCTAGCATGATAAAGAAGATTCAAAGAGAGTGAGATGCCAGCTCCTTTCATTCAGTCAGTAGCTTCAAACATTTCTGGTATATGAAAAACATGTTTTTCAATGGCAAAAATCAATGAATATTGTAAATGCACAAACAGTAATATCTCCACATTGCAAGGTGCAATTCTGAAATTTTTTGCTTTTTCCTGCTAATCCTAGCATGATAAAGAAGATTCAAAGAGAGTGAGATGCCAGCTCCTTTCATTCAGTCAGTAGCTTCAAACATTTCTGGTATATGAAAAACATGTTTTTCAATGGCAAAAATCAATGAATATTGTAAATGCACAAACAGTAATATCTCCACATTGCACGGTGCAATTATGAAATTTTTAGCTTTTTCCTGTTAATCCTAGCATGATAAAGAAGATTCAAAGAGAGTGAGATGCCAGCTCCTTTCATTCAGTCAGTAGCTTCAAACATTTCTGGTATATGAAAAACATGTTTTTCAATGGCAAAAATCAATGAATATTGTAAATGCACAAACAGTAATATCTCCACATTGCACGGTGCAATTCTGAAATTTTTAGCTTTTTCCTGTTAATCCTAGCATGATAAAGAAGATTCAAAGAGAGTGAGATGCCAGCTCCTTTCATTCAGTCAGTAGCTTCAAACATTTCTGGTATATGAAAAACATGTTTTTCAATGGCAAAAATCAATGAATATTGTAAATGCACAAACAGTAATATCTCAACATTGCACGGTGCAATTCTGAAATTTTTAGCTTTTTCCTGTTAATCCTAGCATGATAAAGAAGATTCAAAGAGAGTGAGATGCCAGCTCCTTTCATTCAGTCAGTAGCCTCAAACATTTCTGGTATATGAAAAACATGTTTTTCAATGGCAAAAATCAATGAATATTGTAAATGCACAAACAGTAATATCTCCACATTGCAAGGTGCAATTCTGAAATTTTTTGCTTTTTCCTGTTAATCCTAGCATGATAAAGAAGATTCAAAGAGAGTGAGATGCCAGCTCCTTTCATTCAGTCAGTAGCTTCAAACATTTCTGGTATAGGAAAAACATGTTTTTCAATGGCAAAAATCAATGAATATTGTAAATGCACAAACAGTAATATCTCCACATTGCACGGTGCAATTCTGAAATTTTTAGCTTTTTCCTGTTAATCCTAGCATGATAAAGAAGATTCAAAGAGAGTGAGATGCCAGCTCCTTTCATTCAGTCAGTAGCTTCAAACATTTCTGGTATATGAAAAACATGTTTTTCAATGGCAAAAATCAATGAATATTGTAAATGCACAAACAGTAATATCTCCACATTGCAAGGTGCAATTCTGAAATTTTTTGCTTTTTCCTGCTAATCCTAGCATGATAAAGAAGATTCAAAGAGAGTGAGATGCCAGCTCCTTTCATTCAGTCAGTAGCTTCAAACATTTCTGGTATATGAAAAACATGTTTTTCAATGGCAAAAATCAATGAATATTGTAAATGCACAAACAGTAATATCTCCACATTGCACGGTGCAATTCTGAAATTTTTAGCTTTTTCCTGTTAATCCTAGCATGATAAAGAAGATTCAAAGAGAGTGAGATGCCAGCTCCTTTCATTCAGTCAGTAGCTTCAAACATTTCTGGTATATGAAAAACATGTTTTTCAATGGCAAAAATCAATGAATATTGTAAATGCACAAACAGTAATATCTCCACATTGCAAGGTGCAATTCTGAAATTTTTTGCTTTTTCCTGCTAATCCTAGCATGATAAAGAAGATTCAAAGAGAGTGAGATGCCAGCTCCTTTCATTCAGTCAGTAGCTTCAAACATTTCTGGTATATGAAAAACATGTTTTTCAATGGCAAAAATCAATGAATATTGTAAATGCACAAACAGTAATATCTCCACATTGCACGGTGCAATTATGAAATTTTTAGCTTTTTCCTGTTAATCCTAGCATGATAAAGAAGATTCAAAGAGAGTGAGATGCCAGCTCCTTTCATTCAGTCAGTAGCTTCAAACATTTCTGGTATATGAAAAACATGTTTTTCAATGGCAAAAATCAATGAATATTGTAAATGCACAAACAGTAATATCTCCACATTGCACGGTGCAATTCTGAAATTTTTAGCTTTTTCCTGTTAATCCTAGCATGATAAAGAAGATTCAAAGAGAGTGAGATGCCAGCTCCTTTCATTCAGTCAGTAGCTTCAAACATTTCTGGTATATGAAAAACATGTTTTTCAATGGCAAAAATCAATGAATATTGTAAATGCACAAACAGTAATATCTCCACATTGCAAGGTGCAATTCTGAAATTTTTTGCTTTTTCCTGCTAATCCTAGCATGATAAAGAAGATTCAAAGAGAGTGAGATGCCAGCTCCTTTCATTCAGTCAGTAGCTTCAAACATTTCTGGTATATGAAAAACATGTTTTTCAATGGCAAAAATCAATGAATATTGTAAATGCTCAAACAGTAATATCTCCACATTGCAAGGTGCAATTCTGAAATTTTTTGCTTTTTCCTGTTAATCCTAGCATGATAAAGAAGATTCAAAGAGAGTGAGATGCCAGCTCCTTTCATTCAGTCAGTAGCTTCAAACATTTCTGGTATATGAAAAACATGTTTTTCAATGGCAAAAATCAATGAATATTGTAAATGCTCAAACAGTAATATCTCCACATTGCAAGGTGCAATTCTGAAATTTTTTGCTTTTTCCTGTTAATCCTAGCATGATAAAGAAGATTCAAAGAGAGTGAGATGCCAGCTCCTTTCATTCAGTCAGTAGCTTCAAACATTTCTGGTATATGAAAAACATGTTTTTCAATGGCAAAAATCAATGAATATTGTAAATGCACAAACAGTAATATCTCCACATTGCATGGTGCAATTCTGAAATTTTTTGCTTTTTCCTGCTAATCCTAGCATGATAAAGAAGATTCAAAGAGAGTGAGATGCCAGCTCCTTTCATTCAGTCAGTAGCTTCAAACATTTCTGGTATATGAAAAACATGTTTTTCAATGGCAAAAATCAATGAATATTGTAAATGCACAAACAGTAATATCTCAACATTGCACGGTGCAATTCTGAAATTTTTAGCTTTTTCCTGTTAATCCTAGCATGATAAAGAAGATTCAAAGAGAGTGAGATGCCAGCTCCTTTCATTCAGTCAGTAGCATCAAACATTTCTGGTATATGAAAAACATGTTTTTCAATGGCAAAAATCAATGAATATTGTAAATGCACAAACAGTAATATCTCCACATTGCAAGGTGCAATTCTGAAATTTTTTGCTTTTTCCTGTTAATCCTAGCATGATAAAGAAGATTCAAAGAGAGTGAGATGCCAGCTCCTTTCATTCAGTCAGTAGCTTCAAACATTTCTGGTATATGAAAAACATGTTTTTCAATGGCAAAAATCAATGAATATTGTAAATGCACAAACAGTAATATCTCCACATTGCAAGGTGCAATTCTGAAATTTTTTGCTTTTTCCTGCTAATCCTAGCATGATAAAGAAGATTCAAAGAGAGTGAGATGCCAGCTCCTTTCATTCAGTCAGTAGCTTCAAACATTTCTGGTATATGAAAAACATGTTTTTCAATGGCAAAAATCAATGAATATTGTAAATGCACAAACAGTAATATCTCCACATTGCACGGTGCAATTCTGAAATTTTTAGCTTTTTCCTGTTAATCCTAGCATGATAAAGAAGATTCAAAGAGAGTGAGATGCCAGCTCCTTTCATTCAGTCAGTAGCTTCAAACATTTCTGGTATATGAAAAACGTTTTTCAATGGCAAAAATCAATGAATATTGTAAATGCACAGTAATATCTCCACATTGCAAGGTGCAATTCTGAAATTTTTTGCTTTTTCCTGCTAATCCTAGCATGATAAAGAAGATTCAAAGAGAGTGAGATGCCAGCTCCTTTCATTCAGTCAGTAGCTTCAAACATTTCTGGTATATGAAAAACATGTTTTTCAATGGCAAAAATCAATGAATATTGTAAATGCACAAACAGTAATATCTCCACATTGCACGGTGCAATTATGAAATTTTTAGCTTTTTCCTGTTAATCCTAGCATGATAAAGATTCAAAGAGAGTGAGATGCCAGCTCCTTTCATTCAGTCAGTAGCTTCAAACATTTCTGGTATATGAAAAACATGTTTTTCAATGGCAAAAATCAATGAATATTGTAAATGCACAAACAGTAATATCTCCACATTGCAAGGTGCAATTCTGAAATTTTTTGCTTTTTCCTGCTAATCCTAGCATGATAAAGAAGATTCAAAGAGAGTGAGATGCCAGCTCCTTTCATTCAGTCAGTAGCTTCAAACATTTCTGGTATATGAAAAACATGTTTTTCAATGGCAAAAATCAATGAATATTGTAAATGCACAAACAGTAATATCTCCACATTGCACGGTGCAATTCTGAAATTTTTAGCTTTTTCCTGTTAATCCTAGCATGATAAAGAAGATTCAAAGAGAGTGAGATGGGGGGCGTGGTTTAGGCACAGACCAGGATGGCAGCATAGGTCTGAGCTCCATGAGGGCTAAAACTACAAAGAGACGATAAAAGCAACTTAAGAAGACTTTTTCACTCAAATTTTGCATGGATAAACTTCCTAAAGCCTAAGGATCATCTGGATACTAAAAAGACTATCCCTGACCCGTTATTCCGGGAGATATTTCATTTGGAAGCAGTGAGGTGCGTCCTTGATTTCATTCCAGTCGTGGGTATTGGGACATAGACCTACAGGCTTGCAGGTCTGTGTGTCTCTGCAAGGGAACCCTCACTACTCCCTTCCTCTGGACCTAGGAATACCACTTATCAGCTATTATTGGACAATTTGAAGAGGATTCATACTTTGAGGACGGTGGCACGGAGCCCTTAAAACCCGCTCTGCCGTTGTGGGGTGCCGGTGGCTGCGGGACAAGCCGGTTCTATACCTCAGCTTCTGCAGCCTGTGTTGGAAGGAAACAAGGTCTGAGCCCTAACTTGACCCACGGGACACTGTATCCCTGAAAACAGCCCCACTGAACCGGTCCGCCAGCCTGCAAATGGTCCCTGCTTACTAGTCACCCCACTACTAGCTGCGACCGATGTCAGGACTCCTGAACTGATACCACCGGCCGGCGGTGTGCAGGAAGAGATTGCGGACCTCAGAGCCTTTGAAGTAGCGGCTCTGCTCCCTTGGACTAAGCCTCCTTGCTTCCACGGGACCCCGGGGACAAGACTTCCGACACCAGCTGAAGACCGGGACCTTATGCCTGAGCGTCGCGGAGATCGGGAGATGGAGCAGGACTGCGCACATCAAGTTAAGGTCAGATAAGCCCAGGCTGACGCCAGGGCTCTTACCGGGTCTCTGAGGGTCAGCTGCCCGCGATCCCGGGGCTGCTCTGGTGGCAGCGGTGTCCCCTTCTGTTGCTGGGAAGCTGCTGTGCCTTCCTCCCCCCCTCAGCTGACTGCCACCGCTGGTAGCTGCGACCCGGCTCTCTCCTCTCCTGTGTGGCTGTTCCCTGTATGACGGGGCTGTTCCCGAGGTGGCGGTGCCCCCTCCTCTGTCCTGGAACTGTCAGCTCCGCTCTTCTTACTATGGCCGGGCACCGCTGATAACTACGGCCAGCCTCCTGTGACCCCAGGGCTGATACAGTAGAGGTGGCATCTCTTACTTGCTGCTGGGAGGCCGCTGTGCCCCTACCTACCCCCAACTGACTGGCACCGCCGGTGTCCGCGGCCGGTCTCTCCTTCTCTCCCTCCCTTTGAGTCCTGCTCACCACGATCCCGGGGCTGTTCTGGCGGTGAGGTGTCTGCCCCTGTGCTGGGAGCCCGCTCTGCTCCGTGTCCTCCGGCTGACAGGCAACGCCGGTATTCACGGCTCGCTTACCACTCTGCTGCCAAGCTGGGACAGATGATCCCGGAGCTGTTCCCTTGATGGTGGTGCACCCCTCCTCTGACTTCGGAACTGTTTGAATCTCCCGGCTCCCAGCTGACAGACGCCGCCGGCTTCCACAGTCTGCTCCCTTCTTTTGCCCGCTGCGCCGTTCTGTCACCTGTGTGCCCCTAGTGTCGGGTCCCCATTGACTAACATTGACTGCCTGTCCCCTCATATTACAGCGCTGCAGTGATCCCACCTGCCACCGGCATTTATCTCCAGCTGGTACATTTGAATCTCCCGCCCCCCTGCTGCAGTGCCGCTCTGTTCCACTGTCCAAGGTGCTGATTTTATATCAGCACATATAAAGCGGTCTAACAGCTAATAGACAGTGTGACAGCAACTTGAACACTGAATTTGACCCTGAGGGGGAGGGAAGGGTTAAGTGGAACTACTACTGCCCTCATACATATATACTGTGACCACGCTACCTGATATATATATTACAGTTGGTGCTCATGGAATTCTACAGAACTGCTGATCTCTATAATAATTAGTTTTCTGTTGACAACTATATGTGCCTTTATTTTTATCCCTCAGGTCAATTTTCATTATTTCTTTTGATACTTTTGACTGTGATTTGCATTTAAAGGATTGCATTCTAGGGGGTACATAGCTCCGCAGTTTTTAAGAGTATTGTTTGCCTCTTGTCGGAATAATATTTGTTTATGCAAATTTCTTCTAGTCATTGTTCCTAGTTATTTTGCAACTCTAAAGTCTTTTGTCCACTCTTCAGGTCAATTATTTCTAGTGCCATTTTAATATTTTTCTATATATATATACTTATAGGTCTGATATTTTATAATGGCGGCTAATAAAAAAAATACCCAAAAGTCATTGGAAGCTCCCCTTAAATCTAGTGCGGTAAAAGCGAAGTCCTCTAAACGCTTTTCATTTTCAAACCCATCAGAAGATGCTGTCAATACTATTAGTCCTCTTAAGTCCAGATCTCCTCATAGAAATCTGGAAGACAGACAGAGTTCTAAAGTAAGCTCTCCCACCAAGGAATCTTCTAAAACTATATTATCTCCAAAACCACAGAGAATTCCTGATGCTAAACCTGCCCCTTCTACCGTAGTTAAGGAAAAAAAAGTGGAAGAGATGGATATTTCCATCTCATCAAAGAGAAGGGACCCAGGAGAATGGAGCAACAAATATTCTTCACTGGCCTCGAGCTCGGATGAAGAATCCTCGGACACATCTCCCAATCCCAGTCCAGATAAGAGACGTGCTAAAAGGGACTTTTCCCCTTCGTCCTCAGATCCTACTCCTAGTGTCCCGGTCAAAATGACCATTTCTCAAGATTTGGGAAATACCGACCTTGGTTTATATCTGGACAATCTTTTAAAGACGATTGACAGAAATATGAAACTGGGCTTCGAGAAACAGGTAGACACCATGAAATCTACTTTGGAAGCTTTTGGAGTTAAATTAGAGCAAAACACTAAAAGACTTGAAACGGTGGAGAGTAAGATAGAATCTGTCTCTTTTGATAATCTAGAAATTAAATCAGAACTTAAAAGACTCAGATTAAAAGTGGCGGATTTGGAGGATAGGAGTAGGAGAAATAATTTGAAAATTAGAGGCATATCTGAGGATGTTTCTCCCTCAGATGTCTTGGCTTTTGTCAAAGACTTATTTCACAAGACAATCCCATCCCTCTCTGAGCAGGATCTTATCATCGATAGGGCCCATCGCCTATTTCGTCCGACCTCCATCTCCTCGGATCTTCCTAGGGATGTAATAGTTAGGTTACATTTTTTCTCGACCAAAGAGAGAATCTTGAATTATATCAGGGAAAATAGGACTTTTCCAGAGCCTTTCTCGCACCTAAAAATCTTCTCCGATTTTTCCAAAGAAACCATGGATGCAAGAAGGTCATACAAATTGACCACAGATAGACTGAGGGATATGAATATCCCATATAGGTGGGGCTTTCCAGTAAAGTTGCTGATTTTCTTTAACCGGAAAACATTCACTCTTACAGATCCTGATGAAGGCCCTAAATTTTTTGATTTTATAAAAGACATTCCCTACAAAGTTACAAAGGCACCCCACCGCTGAAATGATAAACACTACTCCCTCGGGAGCCCTCTTTAAAAATAATCTCATTTTATCACCTCACCTAACATGCTATAATAAATTTATCATTCTTCTTTATATTTGGCCTTCATGGTTTGTCCACATTATTTTTCCCCCCAATCTGAGGGAGAACCTTTTCGGTGAAGGTTCCCTCAGGAGATTTTTTGATTCGTTTTTTTTTTTTTCCTTTTTCTTGGAATATTTGGTTATTGTTATTACTATCTTTGAATTAATATTAGAGATATTGTATTCCAGCTTTGATTGTCGGTTGATTTTTATTTTTTGGGAATTTGTTGGACCAACTGACCCCTCTCCTTTTGACTTACTTTAATTATTAATTTACCTATGCCTATCAAGATCATCACCTACAATGTAAGAGGCCTAAACAGTCCCAATAAGAGATTCTCCCTTTGGAAGGAATTGGGTCATCTTGGTGCTGATGTTGCGTGTCTTCAGGAGACAAGGTTTGCCGAGGGAAAACACCCTACCTTCACCCACAAACGCTACCCTCATATATTTGAATCCACTAGCGACCGGAAAAAAGCCGGTGTAGCTACAGTGATCAGAGATTCTGTCCCATTTGAGTTTTTAGATCAGCATAAAGATGTCAATGGAAGGTTCCATATATTGCTCTGTAAACTGAATAATCATGAGTGCACTGTTGTTAACCTATACGCCCCAAATAAAAAGCAAATACCCTTTTTGAATAGGGTTTTTAGAAAGGTTGAAGAGGTTAGGAGAGGCGAATTGATTCTTTTGGGAGACTTCAACATGGTCCCGGACGGGCATATGGACTCTTCCTCCCCCAGCCGTCATTTATACCCGACGCTAAATAATTGGCTTTATAAAAATGAATTATTTGATACATTTAGATGTCTGCAAACTACCTCCAAAGAATTCTCCCATTTTTCGGATGCGCACCAAACGGCCTCTAGAATTGACTTAATAATAACTGACGTTTTTTCTTTACCCAAATTCTCTAACGTATCTATTGGCCTTAGGTCTCTATCAGATCATGCCCCTACGTCATGTGAAATTCATATTGGTCCTCTTATTAAAAATGGATTTCTTTGGAAATGTAGATCTTCACTTATTCATAACCCCAAAAACAAAAAAATTATTGAAAAAGCTATTTCTGATTATTTTAGGGAGAACGATACCCCAGATTTATCTAATCCCTTCTCCAGTTGGTGCGCTCACAAGGCCGTCCTTCGTGGTGTACTAATGCAGATATCCTCATCTGAAAAAAAAGAAAAAAGATCAAAAATTAATTCTCTTCAAAAACTGATTAGGGAAAAAGAATTAGAGCAAATTAATCTTCCTTCCCCTTCCCCAATAATTCAAAAAGAACTCTCAAATTTAAGGGTAGAGCTAAAATCAGAAATTTCTTCCTCCTATGATGCAATTATTCGGAAATCAAAATTTAATTACTATGCGGCTCTAAATAAACCTACCCGCTTTATGGCCTGCCTAGTCAAATGTAAAAGAGCAATTAATAGAATAGATAAAATAAAAAACAATAGTGGAATAACGTTTTGCCACCCTAAAGATATAGTGAACCAGTTTGCAAATTTTTACAAAAAACTCTACAACATCAAAACTGATCCTCTAATTTCCCATCCTCACCCAGATGCAATCAACAAATTTTTATCCTCCATTAACCTACCGAAATTGAGCCCTCTGGATCACGAGTCATTGAATAAGCCTTTTTCTAACCTTGAAATTAGTAACACAATAAAGCAACTTAAAGATTTCAGGGCTCCGGGTCCAGATGGGTTCATCAATGAGTATTATAAAACTTTTTGTGACCTACTTTCTTCCCCTCTCACGAAAATTTTCAATCATGCTTCCTCAATAAGCTCCTTCCCCTCAGAAATGCTGGAAGCCACTATTACCCTAATACCCAAGTCTAAGGATGAGAGAGATAATGTTAAAAATTATAGGCCCATTTCGCTAATTAACACTGATATTAAGATATATTCGAAAATTCTGGCCAATCGTTTATCGACTATTCTCCCATCTCTCATCAACGACGATCAGATTGGCTTCGTTGGTGGGAGGCAAGCAACTGATGGCTCTAGAAGACTTCTGAATATTATTAAGGTGATAAATATGGCGAAACTCCCAACTTCATTGCTTGCTTTAGACGCTGAAAAAGCTTTCGACAGGTTAAATTGGCTATACCTTAAACTCACCCTTATTAAATTCGGTTTTGATAACAAATTTCTCTCTTCAATTATGGCCCTCTATTCTAACCCCCAAGCAAAAATTTATGTTAACAATTATCTCTCAAATCCAATCCCTATCACAAATGGTACTAGACAGGGTTGCCCACTTTCCCCCCTTCTCTTTGTCCTGGCTATGGAGCCTTTGGCACAGAGGATTAGAGAAAACACTGACATTAGGGGGATTTCTACCCCATCTCGAGAATTTAAAATTGGCCTCTTTGCAGATGATGTTATGCTTTCCTTGCTGGACCCAGTGAATTCGGTTGCGGAAGTTTCGAAGGTTCTAGAACTATTCTCTCAGATTTCTTATTTTAAGATCAATAATGAGAAGTCTAAACTTTTAAACATTAATCTGGACCGTCAGACGAGAGAGGTTTTACACTCGAGATTTTCCTTCGGTTTGGCTAAACGCAATCTGACTTATTTGGGGATCAGTATTGGTAAAACTATTAACTCAACAATTTCTGACAACCTGGTTCTGATTGAGGATATCGTCCGTGGAGATTTGATGGAATTTTTGAAAAGAGATTTGTCATGGTGGGGTAGAGTCCTCTCTATTAAGATGTTTGTTCTACCCAAAATCTTGTATTTTTTCCGCAACTTACCTTTAACTATTTCTCACATCTTTATTCAAAAAATTCAAAATCAGATTAATTCCTATGTCTGGGATAATAAACGTGCGAGGATATCTGCAGATATATTGTACAAGAATAAGTGCAACGGAGGTCTGAGCCACCCTAATATTTCCGCTTACTATTTGGCAAACCTCATCAAACAGAGCAGTAATTGGTTTAATTCTGACAGTCCCCCAGCTTGGATGACTCTGGAGACCTTCTTAAATAATGGTTCTTCTCCCCGTGAATTGTTACTTAGGCATCTTTTTAAACAGTGCACTCATGATTCTTCCCATCCTATTTTCCAGGCGATTATTGACGCCTGGAAAAAAATCGCCAAAAGAAAGAAAAAGAGTCCCCTAAGAGATTCTGATAGGGATAAATTTTCTTTTGTCAAAAATTTTCCAATTGGTTTTGTTGCTGATCTGTATAACTCTTCCATTCCAGATCAGTGGGACAATAAAGGATTAAGGAAAATTGGAGACTTCTATGAAGCTTCTGCCTTTATTCCTTTCCAAACTCTTAAAAAAAGATTCAACTTACCTTCCTCTGATTTCTTTTTATACTCTCATTTAAAGAGCATTATTCTGGAATTTATTTCTGGTAAACTTATTGTTTCTGAAACCTCGGTGAACCTGTTAAGCAACCCATCTCACAAAATTTTTTGGAGCCTGAGACACATATATAACAGCTTCAATAATGATCTTTCCTTCCAAAAACACCTCTACATGATACGCTGGGAAAAAGATCTAAAACTCAATTTCCAATCCGATCAATGGGAGAGTGCTGTTCTTTTTTCTCAGGCCTCTAATATATCTATGCCCTTACAAGAGGCTTACTTCAAAATTCTAACCAGATGGTATTACACTCCAATCAGGCTACACCATATAAAGCCCAGCAACTCTCCCCTTTGTTGGAGGGAGTGCGGCCTTAGGGGAGATCTTTTACATCTCTTTTGGAGCTGCCCTAAAATCCGGAATCTATGGGCTCAGATCTCTTCTTTGGTAGATGACCTTTTAGGCAGACCTGTAGTATTGACCCCTCAAATGGCTTTACTATCCTTAGATCTTGAACCATATAAGTCGTTTGAAAGATCTTTGGTGATTCACTTATTTTCAGTGTGTAAGAACGCATTGGCTTTTTATTGGAGAAAGTCACATGTCCCCACTTTGGAGGACTTAGTTGATAAGATGAATCTCCATAGAATATTTGAACTCAGATTTGCTCTTATCAACAATAATTTACTTAAATTTTCTAGGAAGTGGGATATTTGGCTCACTAAATTCCCTCAACCCTCTCATAACGCTGGAACATCTTAATGTGTGTTGTGTTTAGCTCATTAATATGTTTAATTTTTGTTAATGATAGTAATGTGTGTTTAAAGTGTTCAAATTTCTGTATTATCGTATATACTATTTGACGAACAAATTTCTCCCATCTTTCCTGATTATCCATTCCCGTTTGTTCCCTTTCCCTTTCCCTTCCCTCAGAATTTTTCCCTTATTATGATTATTCTTTTGTCACTACTTTTATGCCACGTGTGTTATTCCCCTGTTAAATTGTTTATTAAAAATAAAAAAATATGGTAAAACAAAGAGAGTGAGATGCCAGCTCCTTTCATTGTCAGTAGCTTCAAACATTTCTGGTATATGAAAAACATGTTTTTCAATGGCAAAAATCAATGAATATTGTAAATGCACAAACAGTAATATCTCCACATTGCAAGGTGCAATTCTGAAATTTTTTGCTTTTTCCTGTTAATCCTAGCATGATAAAGAAGATTCAAAGAGAGTGAGATGCCAGCTCCTTTCATTCAGTCAGTAGCTTCAAACATTTCTGGTATATGAAAAACATGTTTTTCAATGGCAAAAATCAATGAATATTGTAAATGCACAAACAGTAATATCTCCACATTGCAAGGTGCAATTCTGAAATTTTTTGCTTTTTCCTGCTAATCCTAGCATGATAAAGAAGATTCAAAGAGAGTGAGATGCCAGCTCCTTTCATTCAGTCAGTAGCTTCAAACATTTCTGGTATATGAAAAACATGTTTTTCAATGGCAAAAATCAATGAATATTGTAAATGCACAAACAGTAATATCTCCACATTGCACGGTGCAATTCTGAAATTTTTAGCTTTTTCCTGTTAATCCTAGCATGATAAAGAAGATTCAAAGAGAGTGAGATGCCAGCTCCTTTCATTCAGTCAGTAGCTTCAAACATTTCTGGTATATGAAAAACATGTTTTTCAATGGCAAAAATCAATGAATATTGTAAATGCACAAACAGTAATATCTCCACATTGCAAGGTGCAATTCTGAAATTTTTTGCTTTTTCCTGCTAATCCTAGCATGATAAAGAAGATTCAAAGAGAGTGAGATGCCAGCTCCTTTCATTCAGTCAGTAGCTTCAAACATTTCTGGTATATGAAAAACATGTTTTTCAATGGCAAAAATCAATGAATATTGTAAATGCACAAACAGTAATATCTCCACATTGCACGGTGCAATTCTGAAATTTTTAGCTTTTTCCTGTTAATCCTAGCATGATAAAGAAGATTCAAAGAGAGTGAGATGCCAGCTCCTTTCATTCAGTCAGTAGCTTCAAACATTTCTGGTATATGAAAAACATGTTTTTCAATGGCAAAAATCAATGAATATTGTAAATGCACAAACAGTAATATCTCCACATTGCAAGGTGCAATTCTGAAATTTTTTGCTTTTTCCTGCTAATCCTAGCATGATAAAGAAGATTCAAAGACAGTGAGATGCCAGCTCCTTTCATTCAGTCAGTAGCTTCAAACATTTCTGGTATATGAAAAACATGTTTTTCAATGGCAAAAATCAATGAATATTGTAAATGCACAAACAGTAATATCTCCACATTGCACGGTGCAATTATGAAATTTTTAGCTTTTTCCTGTTAATCCTAGCATGATAAAGAAGATTCAAAGAGAGTGAGATGCCAGCTCCTTTCATTCAGTCAGTAGCTTCAAACATTTCTGGTATATGAAAAACATGTTTTTCAATGGCAAAAATCAATGAATATTGTAAATGCACAAACAGTAATATCTCCACATTGCAAGGTGCAATTCTGAAATTTTTTGCTTTTTCCTGCTAATCCTAGCATGATAAAGAAGATTCAAAGAGAGTGAGATGCCAGCTCCTTTCATTCAGTCAGTAGCTTCAAACATTTCTGGTATATGAAAAACATGTTTTTCAATGGCAAAAATCAATGAATATTGTAAATGCACAAACAGTAATATCTCAACATTGCACGGTGCAATTCTGAAATTTTTAGCTTTTTCCTGTTAATCCTAGCATGATAAAGAAGATTCAAAGAGAGTGAGATGCCAGCTCCTTTCATTCAGTCAGTAGCCTCAAACATTTCTGGTATATGAAAAACATGTTTTTCAATGGCAAAAATCAATGAATATTGTAAATGCACAAACAGTAATATCTCCACATTGCAAGGTGCAATTCTGAAATTTTTTGCTTTTTCCTGTTAATCCTAGCATGATAAAGAAGATTCAAAGAGAGTGAGATGCCAGCTCCTTTCATTCAGTCAGTAGCTTCAAACATTTCTGGTATATGAAAAACATGTTTTTCAATGGCAAAAATCAATGAATATTGTAAATGCACAAACAGTAATATCTCCACATTGCAAGGTGCAATTCTGAAATTTTTTGCTTTTTCCTGCTAATCCTAGCATGATAAAGAAGATTCAAAGAGAGTGAGATGCCAGCTCCTTTCATTCAGTCAGTAGCTTCAAACATTTCTGGTATATGAAAAACATGTTTTTCAATGGCAAAAATCAATGAATATTGTAAATGCACAAACAGTAATATCTCAACATTGCACGGTGCAATTCTGAAATTTTTAGCTTTTTCCTGTTAATCCTAGCATGATAAAGAAGATTCAAAGAGAGTGAGATGCCAGCTCCTTTCATTCAGTCAGTAGCCTCAAACATTTCTGGTATATGAAAAACATGTTTTTCAATGGCAAAAATCAATGAATATTGTAAATGCACAAACAGTAATATCTCCACATTGCAAGGTGCAATTCTGAAATTTTTTGCTTTTTCCTGTTAATCCTAGCATGATAAAGAAGATTCAAAGAGAGTGAGATGCCAGCTCCTTTCATTCAGTCAGTAGCTTCAAACATTTCTGGTATATGAAAAACATGTTTTTCAATGGCAAAAATCAATGAATATTGTAAATGCACAAACAGTAATATCTCCACATTGCAAGGTGCAATTCTGAAATTTTTTGCTTTTTCCTGCTAATCCTAGCATGATAAAGAAGATTCAAAGAGAGTGAGATGCCAGCTCCTTTCATTCAGTCAGTAGCTTCAAACATTTCTGGTATATGAAAAACATGTTTTTCAATGGCAAAAATCAATGAATATTGTAAATGCACAAACAGTAATATCTCCACATTGCACGGTGCAATTCTGAAATTTTTAGCTTTTTCCTGTTAATCCTAGCATGATAAAGAAGATTCAAAGAGAGTGAGATGCCAGCTCCTTTCATTCAGTCAGTAGCTTCAAACATTTCTGGTATATGAAAAACATGTTTTTCAATGGCAAAAATCAATGAATATTGTAAATGCACAAACAGTAATATCTCCACATTGCAAGGTGCAATTCTGAAATTTTTTGCTTTTTCCTGCTAATCCTAGCATGATAAAGAAGATTCAAAGAGAGTGAGATGCCAGCTCCTTTCATTCAGTCAGTAGCTTCAAACATTTCTGGTATATGAAAAACATGTTTTTCAATGGCAAAAATCAATGAATATTGTAAATGCACAAACAGTAATATCTCCACATTGCACGGTGCAATTCTGAAATTTTTAGCTTTTTCCTGTTAATCCTAGCATGATAAAGAAGATTCAAAGAGAGTGAGATGCCAGCTCCTTTCATTCAGTCAGTAGCTTCAAACATTTCTGGTATATGAAAAACATGTTTTTCAATGGCAAAAATCAATGAATATTGTAAATGCACAAACAGTAATATCTCCACATTGCAAGGTGCAATTCTGAAATTTTTTGCTTTTTCCTGCTAATCCTAGCATGATAAAGAAGATTCAAAGAGAGTGAGATGCCAGCTCCTTTCATTCAGTCAGTAGCTTCAAACATTTCTGGTATATGAAAAACATGTTTTTCAATGGCAAAAATCAATGAATATTGTAAATGCACAAACAGTAATATCTCAACATTGCACGGTGCAATTCTGAAATTTTTAGCTTTTTCCTGTTAATCCTAGCATGATAAAGAAGATTCAAAGAGAGTGAGATGCCAGCTCCTTTCATTCAGTCAGTAGCCTCAAACATTTCTGGTATATGAAAAACATGTTTTTCAATGGCAAAAATCAATGAATATTGTAAATGCACAAACAGTAATATCTCCACATTGCAAGGTGCAATTCTGAAATTTTTTGCTTTTTCCTGTTAATCCTAGCATGATAAAGAAGATTCAAAGAGAGTGAGATGCCAGCTCCTTTCATTCAGTCAGTAGCTTCAAACATTTCTGGTATATGAAAAACATGTTTTTCAATGGCAAAAATCAATGAATATTGTAAATGCACAAACAGTAATATCTCCACATTGCAAGGTGCAATTCTGAAATTTTTTGCTTTTTCCTGCTAATCCTAGCATGATAAAGAAGATTCAAAGAGAGTGAGATGCCAGCTCCTTTCATTCAGTCAGTAGCTTCAAACATTTCTGGTATATGAAAAACATGTTTTTCAATGGCAAAAATCAATGAATATTGTAAATGCACAAACAGTAATATCTCCACATTGCACGGTGCAATTCTGAAATTTTTAGCTTTTTCCTGTTAATCCTAGCATGATAAAGAAGATTCAAAGAGAGTGAGATGCCAGCTCCTTTCATTCAGTCAGTAGCTTCAAACATTTCTGGTATATGAAAAACATGTTTTTCAATGGCAAAAATCAATGAATATTGTAAATGCACAAACAGTAATATCTCCACATTGCAAGGTGCAATTCTGAAATTTTTTGCTTTTTCCTGCTAATCCTAGCATGATAAAGAAGATTCAAAGAGAGTGAGATGCCAGCTCCTTTCATTCAGTCAGTAGCTTCAAACATTTCTGGTATATGAAAAACATGTTTTTCAATGGCAAAAATCAATGAATATTGTAAATGCACAAACAGTAATATCTCCACATTGCACGGTGCAATTCTGAAATTTTTAGCTTTTTCCTGTTAATCCTAGCATGATAAAGAAGATTCAAAGAGAGTGAGATGCCAGCTCCTTTCATTCAGTCAGTAGCTTCAAACATTTCTGGTATATGAAAAACATGTTTTTCAATGGCAAAAATCAATGAATATTGTAAATGCACAAACAGTAATATCTCCACATTGCAAGGTGCAATTCTGAAATTTTTGCTTTTTCCTGCTAATCCTAGCATGATAAAGAAGATTCAAAGAGAGTGAGATGCCAGCTCCTTTCATTCAGTCAGTAGCTTCAAACATTTCTGGTATATGAAAAACATGTTTTTCAATGGCAAAAATCAATGAATATTGTAAATGCACAAACAGTAATATCTCCACATTGCACGGTGCAATTATGAAATTTTTAGCTTTTTCCTGTTAATCCTAGCATGATAAAGAAGATTCAAAGAGAGTGAGATGCCAGCTCCTTTCATTCAGTCAGTAGCTTCAAACATTTCTGGTATATGAAAAACATGTTTTTCAATGGCAAAAATCAATGAATATTGTAAATGCACAAACAGTAATATCTCCACATTGCACGGTGCAATTCTGAAATTTTTAGCTTTTTCCTGTTAATCCTAGCATGATAAAGAAGATTCAAAGAGAGTGAGATGCCAGCTCCTTTCATTCAGTCAGTAGCTTCAAACATTTCTGGTATATGAAAAACATGTTTTTCAATGGCAAAAATCAATGAATATTGTAAATGCACAAACAGTAATATCTCCACATTGCAAGGTGCAATTCTGAAATTTTTTGCTTTTTCCTGCTAATCCTAGCATGATAAAGAAGATTCAAAGAGAGTGAGATGCCAGCTCCTTTCATTCAGTCAGTAGCTTCAAACATTTCTGGTATATGAAAAACATGTTTTTCAATGGCAAAAATCAATGAATATTGTAAATGCACAAACAGTAATATCTCAACATTGCACGGTGCAATTCTGAAATTTTTAGCTTTTTCCTGTTAATCCTAGCATGATAAAGAAGATTCAAAGAGAGTGAGATGCCAGCTCCTTTCATTCAGTCAGTAGCTTCAAACATTTCTGGTATATGAAAAACATGTTTTTCAATGGCAAAAATCAATGAATATTGTAAATGCACAAACAGTAATATCTCCACATTGCAAGGTGCAATTCTGAAATTTTTTGCTTTTTCCTGTTAATCCTAGCATGATAAAGAAGATTCAAAGAGAGTGAGATGCCAGCTCCTTTCATTCAGTCAGTAGCTTCAAACATTTCTGGTATATGAAAAACATGTTTTTCAATGGCAAAAATCAATGAATATTGTAAATGCACAAACAGTAATATCTCCACATTGCACGGTGCAATTCTGAAATTTTTAGCTTTTTCCTGTTAATCCTAGCATGATAAAGAAGATTCAAAGAGAGTGAGATGCCAGCTCCTTTCATTCAGTCAGTAGCTTCAAACATTTCTGGTATATGAAAAACATGTTTTTCAATGGCAAAAATCAATGAATATTGTAAATGCACAAACAGTAATATCTCCACATTGCAAGGTGCAATTCTGAAATTTTTTGCTTTTTCCTGCTAATCCTAGCATGATAAAGAAGATTCAAAGAGAGTGAGATGCCAGCTCCTTTCATTCAGTCAGTAGCTTCAAACATTTCTGGTATATGAAAAACATGTTTTTCAATGGCAAAAATCAATGAATATTGTAAATGCACAAACAGTAATATCTCCACATTGCACGGTGCAATTCTGAAATTTTTAGCTTTTTCCTGTTAATCCTAGCATGATAAAGAAGATTCAAAGAGAGTGAGATGCCAGCTCCTTTCATTCAGTCAGTAGCTTCAAACATTTCTGGTATATGAAAAACATGTTTTTCAATGGCAAAAATCAATGAATATTGTAAATGCACAAACAGTAATATCTCCACATTGCAAGGTGCAATTCTGAAATTTTTTGCTTTTTCCTGCTAATCCTAGCATGATAAAGAAGATTCAAAGAGAGTGAGATGCCAGCTCCTTTCATTCAGTCAGTAGCTTCAAACATTTCTGGTATATGAAAAACATGTTTTTCAATGGCAAAAATCAATGAATATTGTAAATGCACAAACAGTAATATCTCCACATTGCAAGGTGCAATTCTGAAATTTTTTGCTTTTTCCTGTTAATCCTAGCATGATAAAGAAGATTCAAAGAGAGTGAGATGCCAGCTCCTTTCATTCAGTCAGTAGCTTCAAACATTTCTGGTATATGAAAAACATGTTTTTCAATGGCAAAAATCAATGAATATTGTAAATGCACAAACAGTAATATCTCCACATTGCAAGGTGCAATTCTGAAATTTTTTGCTTTTTCCTGCTAATCCTAGCATGATAAAGAAGATTCAAAGAGAGTGAGATGCCAGCTCCTTTCATTCAGTCAGTAGCTTCAAACATTTCTGGTATATGAAAAACATGTTTTTCAATGGCAAAAATCAATGAATATTGTAAATGCACAAACAGTAATATCTCCACATTGCACGGTGCAATTCTGAAATTTTTAGCTTTTTCCTGTTAATCCTAGCATGATAAAGAAGATTCAAAGAGAGTGAGATGCCAGCTCCTTTCATTCAGTCAGTAGCTTCAAACATTTCTGGTATATGAAAAACATGTTTTTCAATGGCAAAAATCAATGAATATTGTAAATGCACAAACAGTAATATCTCCACATTGCAAGGTGCAATTCTGAAATTTTTTGCTTTTTCCTGCTAATCCTAGCATGATAAAGAAGATTCAAAGAGAGTGAGATGCCAGCTCCTTTCATTCAGTCAGTAGCTTCAAACATTTCTGGTATATGAAAAACATGTTTTTCAATGGCAAAAATCAATGAATATTGTAAATGCACAAACAGTAATATCTCCACATTGCACGGTGCAATTCTGAAATTTTTAGCTTTTTCCTGTTAATCCTAGCATGATAAAGAAGATTCAAAGAGAGTGAGATGCCAGCTCCTTTCATTCAGTCAGTAGCTTCAAACATTTCTGGTATATGAAAAACATGTTTTTCAATGGCAAAAATCAATGAATATTGTAAATGCACAAACAGTAATATCTCCACATTGCAAGGTGCAATTCTGAAATTTTTTGCTTTTTCCTGCTAATCCTAGCATGATAAAGAAGATTCAAAGAGAGTGAGATGCCAGCTCCTTTCATTCAGTCAGTAGCTTCAAACATTTCTGGTATATGAAAAACATGTTTTTCAATGGCAAAAATCAATGAATATTGTAAATGCACAAACAGTAATATCTCCACATTGCACGGTGCAATTCTGAAATTTTTAGCTTTTTCCTGTTAATCCTAGCATGATAAAGAAGATTCAAAGAGAGTGAGATGCCAGCTCCTTTCATTCAGTCAGTAGCTTCAAACATTTCTGGTATATGAAAAACATGTTTTTCAATGGCAAAAATCAATGAATATTGTAAATGCACAAACAGTAATATCTCCACATTGCACGGTGCAATTCTGAAATTTTTAGCTTTTTCCTGTTAATCCTAGCATGATAAAGAAGATTCAAAGAGAGTGAGATGCCAGCTCCTTTCATTCAGTCAGTAGCTTCAAACATTTCTGGTATATGAAAAACATGTTTTTCAATGGCAAAAATCAATGAATATTGTAAATGCACAAACAGTAATATCTCCACATTGCAAGGTGCAATTCTGAAATTTTTTGCTTTTTCCTGCTAATCCTAGCATGATAAAGAAGATTCAAAGAGAGTGAGATGCCAGCTCCTTTCATTCAGTCAGTAGCTTCAAACATTTCTGGTATATGAAAAACATGTTTTTCAATGGCAAAAATCAATGAATATTGTAAATGCACAAACAGTAATATCTCAACATTGCACGGTGCAATTCTGAAATTTTTAGCTTTTTCCTGTTAATCCTAGCATGATAAAGAAGATTCAAAGAGAGTGAGATGCCAGCTCCTTTCATTCAGTCAGTAGCCTCAAACATTTCTGGTATATGAAAAACATGTTTTTCAATGGCAAAAATCAATGAATATTGTAAATGCACAAACAGTAATATCTCCACATTGCAAGGTGCAATTCTGAAATTTTTTGCTTTTTCCTGTTAATCCTAGCATGATAAAGAAGATTCAAAGAGAGTGAGATGCCAGCTCCTTTCATTCAGTCAGTAGCTTCAAACATTTCTGGTATATGAAAAACATGTTTTTCAATGGCAAAAATCAATGAATATTGTAAATGCACAAACAGTAATATCTCCACATTGCACGGTGCAATTCTGAAATTTTTAGCTTTTTCCTGTTAATCCTAGCATGATAAAGAAGATTCAAAGAGAGTGAGATGCCAGCTCCTTTCATTCAGTCAGTAGCTTCAAACATTTCTGGTATATGAAAAACATGTTTTTCAATGGCAAAAATCAATGAATATTGTAAATGCACAAACAGTAATATCTCCACATTGCAAGGTGCAATTCTGAAATTTTTTGCTTTTTCCTGCTAATCCTAGCATGATAAAGAAGATTCAAAGAGAGTGAGATGCCAGCTCCTTTCATTCAGTCAGTAGCTTCAAACATTTCTGGTATATGAAAAACATGTTTTTCAATGGCAAAAATCAATGAATATTGTAAATGCACAAACAGTAATATCTCCACATTGCACGGTGCAATTCTGAAATTTTTAGCTTTTTCCTGTTAATCCTAGCATGATAAAGAAGATTCAAAGAGAGTGAGATGCCAGCTCCTTTCATTCAGTCAGTAGCCTCAAACATTTCTGGTATATGAAAAACATGTTTTTCAATGGCAAAAATCAATGAATATTGTAAATGCACAAACAGTAATATCTCCACATTGCAAGGTGCAATTCTGAAATTTTTTGCTTTTTCCTGTTAATCCTAGCATGATAAAGAAGATTCAAAGAGAGTGAGATGCCAGCTCCTTTCATTCAGTCAGTAGCTTCAAACATTTCTGGTATATGAAAAACATGTTTTTCAATGGCAAAAATCAATGAATATTGTAAATGCACAAACAGTAATATCTCCACATTGCAAGGTGCAATTCTGAAATTTTTTGCTTTTTCCTGCTAATCCTAGCATGATAAAGAAGATTCAAAGAGAGTGAGATGCCAGCTCCTTTCATTCAGTCAGTAGCTTCAAACATTTCTGGTATATGAAAAACATGTTTTTCAATGGCAAAAATCAATGAATATTGTAAATGCACAAACAGTAATATCTCCACATTGCACGGTGCAATTCTGAAATTTTTAGCTTTTTCCTGTTAATCCTAGCATGATAAAGAAGATTCAAAGAGAGTGAGATGCCAGCTCCTTTCATTCAGTCAGTAGCTTCAAACATTTCTGGTATATGAAAAACATGTTTTTCAATGGCAAAAATCAATGAATATTGTAAATGCACAAACAGTAATATCTCCACATTGCAAGGTGCAATTCTGAAATTTTTTGCTTTTTCCTGCTAATCCTAGCATGATAAAGAAGATTCAAAGAGAGTGAGATGCCAGCTCCTTTCATTCAGTCAGTAGCTTCAAACATTTCTGGTATATGAAAAACATGTTTTTCAATGGCAAAAATCAATGAATATTGTAAATGCACAAACAGTAATATCTCCACATTGCACGGTGCAATTCTGAAATTTTTAGCTTTTTCCTGTTAATCCTAGCATGATAAAGAAGATTCAAAGAGAGTGAGATGCCAGCTCCTTTCATTCAGTCAGTAGCTTCAAACATTTCTGGTATATGAAAAACATGTTTTTCAATGGCAAAAATCAATGAATATTGTAAATGCACAAACAGTAATATCTCCACATTGCAAGGTGCAATTCTGAAATTTTTTGCTTTTTCCTGCTAATCCTAGCATGATAAAGAAGATTCAAAGAGAGTGAGATGCCAGCTCCTTTCATTCAGTCAGTAGCTTCAAACATTTCTGGTATATGAAAAACATGTTTTTCAATGGCAAAAATCAATGAATATTGTAAATGCACAAACAGTAATATCTCCACATTGCACGGTGCAATTCTGAAATTTTTAGCTTTTTCCTGTTAATCCTAGCATGATAAAGAAGATTCAAAGAGAGTGAGATGCCAGCTCCTTTCATTCAGTCAGTAGCTTCAAACATTTCTGGTATATGAAAAACATGTTTTTCAATGGCAAAAATCAATGAATATTGTAAATGCACAAACCGTAATATCTCCACATTGCAAGGTGCAATTCTGAAATTTTTTGCTTTTTCCTGCTAATCCTAGCATGATAAAGAAGATTCAAAGAGAGTGAGATGCCAGCTCCTTTCATTCAGTCAGTAGCTTCAAACATTTCTGGTATATGAAAAACATGTTTTTCAATGGCAAAAATCAATGAATATTGTAAATGCACAAACAGTAATATCTCCACATTGCACGGTGCAATTCTGAAATTTTTAGCTTTTTCCTGTTAATCCTAGCATGATAAAGAAGATTCAAAGAGAGTGAGATGCCAGCTCCTTTCATTCAGTCAGTAGCTTCAAACATTTCTGGTATATGAAAAACATGTTTTTCAATGGCAAAAATCAATGAATATTGTAAATGCACAAACAGTAATATCTCCACATTGCAAGGTGCAATTCTGAAATTTTTTGCTTTTTCCTGCTAATCCTAGCATGATAAAGAAGATTCAAAGAGAGTGAGATGCCAGCTCCTTTCATTCAGTCAGTAGCTTCAAACATTTCTGGTATATGAAAAACATGTTTTTCAATGGCAAAAATCAATGAATATTGTAAATGCACAAACAGTAATATCTCCACATTGCACGGTGCAATTCTGAAATTTTTAGCTTTTTCCTGTTAATCCTAGCATGATAAAGAAGATTCAAAGAGAGTGAGATGCCAGCTCCTTTCATTCAGTCAGTAGCTTCAAACATTTCTGGTATATGAAAAACATGTTTTTCAATGGCAAAAATCAATGAATATTGTAAATGCACAAACAGTAATATCTCCACATTGCAAGGTGCAATTCTGAAATTTTTTGCTTTTTCCTGCTAATCCTAGCATGATAAAGAAGATTCAAAGAGAGTGAGATGCCAGCTCCTTTCATTCAGTCAGTAGCTTCAAACATTTCTGGTATATGAAAAACATGTTTTTCAATGGCAAAAATCAATGAATATTGTAAATGCACAAACAGTAATATCTCCACATTGCACGGTGCAATTCTGAAATTTTTAGCTTTTTCCTGTTAATCCTAGCATGATAAAGAAGATTCAAAGAGAGTGAGATGCCAGCTCCTTTCATTCAGTCAGTAGCTTCAAACATTTCTGGTATATGAAAAACATGTTTTTCAATGGCAAAAATCAATGAATATTGTAAATGCACAAACAGTAATATCTCCACATTGCAAGGTGCAATTCTGAAATTTTTTGCTTTTTCCTGCTAATCCTAGCATGATAAAGAAGATTCAAAGAGAGTGAGATGCCAGCTCCTTTCATTCAGTCAGTAGCTTCAAACATTTCTGGTATATGAAAAACATGTTTTTCAATGGCAAAAATCAATGAATATTGTAAATGCACAAACAGTAATATCTCCACATTGCAAGGTGCAATTCTGAAATTTTTTGCTTTTTCCTGTTAATCCTAGCATGATAAAGAAGATTCAAAGAGAGTGAGATGCCAGCTCCTTTCATTCAGTCAGTAGCTTCAAACATTTCTGGTATATGAAAAACATGTTTTTCAATGGCAAAAATCAATGAATATTGTAAATGCACAAACAGTAATATCTCCACATTGCACGGTGCAATTCTGAAATTTTTAGCTTTTTCCTGTTAATCCTAGCATGATAAAGAAGATTCAAAGAGAGTGAGATGCCAGCTCCTTTCATTCAGTCAGTAGCTTCAAACATTTCTGGTATATGAAAAACATGTTTTTCAATGGCAAAAATCAATGAATATTGTAAATGCACAAACAGTAATATCTCCACATTGCAAGGTGCAATTCTGAAATTTTTTGCTTTTTCCTGCTAATCCTAGCATGATAAAGAAGATTCAAAGAGAGTGAGATGCCAGCTCCTTTCATTCAGTCAGTAGCTTCAAACATTTCTGGTATATGAAAAACATGTTTTTCAATGGCAAAAATCAATGAATATTGTAAATGCACAAACAGTAATATCTCCACATTGCACGGTGCAATTCTGAAATTTTTAGCTTTTTCCTGTTAATCCTAGCATGATAAAGAAGATTCAAAGAGAGTGAGATGCCAGCTCCTTTCATTCAGTCAGTAGCTTCAAACATTTCTGGTATATGAAAAACATGTTTTTCAATGGCAAAAATCAATGAATATTGTAAATGCACAAACAGTAATATCTCCACATTGCAAGGTGCAATTCTGAAATTTTTTGCTTTTTCCTGTTAATCCTAGCATGATAAAGAAGATTCAAAGAGAGTGAGATGCCAGCTCCTTTCATTCAGTCAGTAGCTTCAAACATTTCTGGTATATGAAAAACATGTTTTTCAATGGCAAAAATCAATGAATATTGTAAATGCACAAACAGTAATATCTCCACATTGCACGGTGCAATTCTGAAATTTTTAGCTTTTTCCTGTTAATCCTAGCATGATAAAGAAGATTCAAAGAGAGTGAGATGCCAGCTCCTTTCATTCAGTCAGTAGCTTCAAACATTTCTGGTATATGAAAAACATGTTTTTCAATGGCAAAAATCAATGAATATTGTAAATGCACAAACAGTAATATCTCCACATTGCAAGGTGCAATTCTGAAATTTTTTGCTTTTTCCTGCTAATCCTAGCATGATAAAGAAGATTCAAAGAGAGTGAGATGCCAGCTCCTTTCATTCAGTCAGTAGCTTCAAACATTTCTGGTATATGAAAAACATGTTTTTCAATGGCAAAAATCAATGAATATTGTAAATGCACAAACAGTAATATCTCCACATTGCACGGTGCAATTCTGAAATTTTTAGCTTTTTCCTGTTAATCCTAGCATGATAAAGAAGATTCAAAGAGAGTGAGATGCCAGCTCCTTTCATTCAGTCAGTAGCCTCAAACATTTCTGGTATATGAAAAACATGTTTTTCAATGGCAAAAATCAATGAATATTGTAAATGCACAAACAGTAATATCTCCACATTGCAAGGTGCAATTCTGAAATTTTTTGCTTTTTCCTGTTAATCCTAGCATGATAAAGAAGATTCAAAGAGAGTGAGATGCCAGCTCCTTTCATTCAGTCAGTAGCTTCAAACATTTCTGGTATATGAAAAACATGTTTTTCAATGGCAAAAATCAATGAATATTGTAAATGCACAAACAGTAATATCTCCACATTGCAAGGTGCAATTCTGAAATTTTTGCTTTTTCCTGCTAATCCTAGCATGATAAAGAAGATTCAAAGAGAGTGAGATGCCAGCTCCTTTCATTCAGTCAGTAGCTTCAAACATTTCTGGTATATGAAAAACATGTTTTTCAATGGCAAAAATCAATGAATATTGTAAATGCACAAACAGTAATATCTCCACATTGCACGGTGCAATTCTGAAATTTTTAGCTTTTTCCTGTTAATCCTAGCATGATAAAGAAGATTCAAAGAGAGTGAGATGCCAGCTCCTTTCATTCAGTCAGTAGCTTCAAACATTTCTGGTATATGAAAAACATGTTTTTCAATGGCAAAAATCAATGAATATTGTAAATGCACAAACAGTAATATCTCCACATTGCAAGGTGCAATTCTGAAATTTTTTGCTTTTTCCTGCTAATCCTAGCATGATAAAGAAGATTCAAAGAGAGTGAGATGCCAGCTCCTTTCATTCAGTCAGTAGCTTCAAACATTTCTGGTATATGAAAAACATGTTTTTCAATGGCAAAAATCAATGAATATTGTAAATGCACAAACAGTAATATCTCCACATTGCACGGTGCAATTCTGAAATTTTTAGCTTTTTCCTGTTAATCCTAGCATGATAAAGAAGATTCAAAGAGAGTGAGATGCCAGCTCCTTTCATTCAGTCAGTAGCTTCAAACATTTCTGGTATATGAAAAACATGTTTTTCAATGGCAAAAATCAATGAATATTGTAAATGCACAAACAGTAATATCTCCACATTGCAAGGTGCAATTCTGAAATTTTTTGCTTTTTCCTGCTAATCCTAGCATGATAAAGAAGATTCAAAGAGAGTGAGATGCCAGCTCCTTTCATTCAGTCAGTAGCTTCAAACATTTCTGGTATATGAAAAACATGTTTTTCAATGGCAAAAATCAATGAATATTGTAAATGCACAAACAGTAATATCTCCACATTGCACGGTGCAATTATGAAATTTTTAGCTTTTTCCTGTTAATCCTAGCATGATAAAGAAGATTCAAAGAGAGTGAGATGCCAGCTCCTTTCATTCAGTCAGTAGCTTCAAACATTTCTGGTATATGAAAAACATGTTTTTCAATGGCAAAAATCAATGAATATTGTAAATGCACAAACAGTAATATCTCCACATTGCAAGGTGCAATTCTGAAATTTTTTGCTTTTTCCTGCTAATCCTAGCATGATAAAGAAGATTCAAAGAGAGTGAGATGCCAGCTCCTTTCATTCAGTCAGTAGCTTCAAACATTTCTGGTATATGAAAAACATGTTTTTCAATGGCAAAAATCAATGAATATTGTAAATGCACAAACAGTAATATCTCAACATTGCACGGTGCAATTCTGAAATTTTTAGCTTTTTCCTGTTAATCCTAGCATGATAAAGAAGATTCAAAGAGAGTGAGATGCCAGCTCCTTTCATTCAGTCAGTAGCCTCAAACATTTCTGGTATATGAAAAACATGTTTTTCAATGGCA
>NW_027368290.1:0-50909 GCF_046119375.1 Phyllobates terribilis | reverse complement strand
AAACATGTTTTTCAATGGCAAAAATCAATGAATATTGTAAATGCACAAACAGTAATATCTCCACATTGCAAGGTGCAATTCTGAAATTTTTTGCTTTTTCCTGTTAATCCTAGCATGATAAAGAAGATTCAAAGAGAGTGAGATGCCAGCTCCTTTCATTCAGTCAGTAGCTTCAAACATTTCTGGTATATGAAAAACATGTTTTTCAATGGCAAAAATCAATGAATATTGTAAATGCACAAACAGTAATATCTCCACATTGCAAGGTGCAATTCTGAAATTTTTTGCTTTTTCCTGTTAATCCTAGCATGATAAAGAAGATTCAAAGAGAGTGAGATGCCAGCTCCTTTCATTCAGTCAGTAGCTTCAAACATTTCTGGTATATGAAAAACATGTTTTTCAATGGCAAAAATCAATGAATATTGTAAATGCACAAACAGTAATATCTCCACATTGCAAGGTGCAATTCTGAAATTTTTTGCTTTTTCCTGTTAATCCTAGCATGATAAAGAAGATTCAAAGAGAGTGAGATGCCAGCTCCTTTCATTCAGTCAGTAGCTTCAAACATTTCTGGTATATGAAAAACATGTTTTTCAATGGCAAAAATCAATGAATATTGTAAATGCACAAACAGTAATATCTCCACATTGCAAGGTGCAATTCTGAAATTTTTTGCTTTTTCCTGCTAATCCTAGCATGATAAAGAAGATTCAAAGAGAGTGAGATGCCAGCTCCTTTCATTCAGTCAGTATCTTCAAACATTTCTGGTATATGAAAAACATGTTTTTCAATGGCAAAAATCAATGAATATTGTAAATGCACAAACAGTAATATCTCCACATTGCACGGTGCAATTCTGAAATTTTTAGCTTTTTCCTGTTAATCCTAGCATGATAAAGAAGATTCAAAGAGAGTGAGATGCCAGCTCCTTTCATTCAGTCAGTAGCTTCAAACATTTCTGGTATATGAAAAACATGTTTTTCAATGGCAAAAATCAATGAATATTGTAAATGCACAAACAGTAATATCTCCACATTGCAAGGTGCAATTCTGAAATTTTTTGCTTTTTCCTGCTAATCCTAGCATGATAAAGAAGATTCAAAGAGAGTGAGATGCCAGCTCCTTTCATTCAGTCAGTAGCTTCAAACATTTCTGGTATATGAAAAACATGTTTTTCAATGGCAAAAATCAATGAATATTGTAAATGCACAAACAGTAATATCTCCACATTGCACGGTGCAATTCTGAAATTTTTAGCTTTTTCCTGTTAATCCTAGCATGATAAAGAAGATTCAAAGAGAGTGAGATGCCAGCTCCTTTCATTCAGTCAGTAGCTTCAAACATTTCTGGTATATGAAAAACATGTTTTTCAATGGCAAAAATCAATGAATATTGTAAATGCACAAACAGTAATATCTCCACATTGCAAGGTGCAATTCTGAAATTTTTTGCTTTTTCCTGCTAATCCTAGCATGATAAAGAAGATTCAAAGAGAGTGAGATGCCAGCTCCTTTCATTCAGTCAGTAGCTTCAAACATTTCTGGTATATGAAAAACATGTTTTTCAATGGCAAAAATCAATGAATATTGTAAATGCACAAACAGTAATATCTCCACATTGCACGGTGCAATTCTGAAATTTTTAGCTTTTTCCTGTTAATCCTAGCATGATAAAGAAGATTCAAAGAGAGTGAGATGCCAGCTCCTTTCATTCAGTCAGTAGCTTCAAACATTTCTGGACGTTTTTCAATGGCAAAAATTAATGAATATTGTAAATGCACAAACAGTAATATCTCCACATTGCAAGGTGCAATTCTGAAATTTTTTGCTTTTTCCTGCTAATCCTAGCATGATAAAGAAGATTCAAAGAGAGTGAGATGCCAGCTCCTTTCATTCAGTCAGTAGCTTCAAACATTTCTGGTATATGAAAAACATGTTTTTCAATGGCAAAAATCAATGAATATTGTAAATGCACAAACAGTAATATCTCCACATTGCAAGGTGCAATTCTGAAATTTTTTGCTTTTTCCTGCTAATCCTAGCATGATAAAGAAGATTCAAAGAGAGTGAGATGCCAGCTCCTTTCATTCAGTCAGTAGCTTCAAACATTTCTGGTATATGAAAAACATGTTTTTCAATGGCAAAAATCAATGAATATTGTAAATGCACAAACAGTAATATCTCCACATTGCACGGTGCATTTCTGAAATTTTTAGCTTTTTCCTGTTAATCCTAGCATGATAAAGAAGATTCAAAGAGAGTGAGATGCCAGCTCCTTTCATTCAGTCAGTAGCTTCAAACATTTCTGGTATATGAAAAACATGTTTTTCAATGGCAAAAATCAATGAATATTGTAAATGCACAAACAGTAATATCTCCACATTGCACGGTGCAATTCTGAAATTTTTAGCTTTTTCCTGTTAATCCTAGCATGATAAAGAAGATTCAAAGAGAGTGAGATGCCAGCTCCTTTCATTCAGTCAGTAGCTTCAAACATTTCTGGACGTTTTTCAATGGCAAAAATTAATGAATATTGTAAATGCACAAACAGTAATATCTCCACATTGCAAGGTGCAATTCTGAAATTTTTTGCTTTTTCCTGCTAATCCTAGCATGATAAAGAAGATTCAAAGAGAGTGAGATGCCAGCTCCTTTCATTCAGTCAGTAGCTTCAAACATTTCTGGTATATGAAAAACATGTTTTTCAATGGCAAAAATCAATGAATATTGTAAATGCACAAACAGTAATATCTCCACATTGCAAGGTGCAATTCTGAAATTTTTTGCTTTTTCCTGCTAATCCTAGCATGATAAAGAAGATTCAAAGAGAGTGAGATGCCAGCTCCTTTCATTCAGTCAGTAGCTTCAAACATTTCTGGTATATGAAAAACATGTTTTTCAATGGCAAAAATCAATGAATATTGTAAATGCACAAACAGTAATATCTCCACATTGCACGGTGCATTTCTGAAATTTTTAGCTTTTTCCTGTTAATCCTAGCATGATAAAGAAGATTCAAAGAGAGTGAGATGCCAGCTCCTTTCATTCAGTCAGTAGCTTCAAACATTTCTGGTATATGAAAAACATGTTTTTCAATGGCAAAAATCAATGAATATTGTAAATGCACAAACAGTAATATCTCCACATTGCAAGGTGCAATTCTGAAATTTTTTGCTTTTTCCTGTTAATCCTAGCATGATAAAGAAGATTCAAAGAGAGTGAGATGCCAGCTCCTTTCATTCAGTCAGTAGCTTCAAACATTTCTGGTATATGAAAAACATGTTTTTCAATGGCAAAAATCAATGAATATTGTAAATGCACAAACAGTAATATCTCCACATTGCACGGTGCAATTCTGAAATTTTTAGCTTTTTCCTGTTAATCCTAGCATGATAAAGAAGATTCAAAGAGAGTGAGATGCCAGCTCCTTTCATTCAGTCAGTAGCTTCAAACATTTCTGGACGTTTTTCAATGGCAAAAATTAATGAATATTGTAAATGCACAAACAGTAATATCTCCACATTGCAAGGTGCAATTCTGAAATTTTTTGCTTTTTCCTGCTAATCCTAGCATGATAAAGAAGATTCAAAGAGAGTGAGATGCCAGCTCCTTTCATTCAGTCAGTAGCTTCAAACATTTCTGGTATATGAAAAACATGTTTTTCAATGGCAAAAATCAATGAATATTGTAAATGCACAAACAGTAATATCTCCACATTGCAAGGTGCAATTCTGAAATTTTTTGCTTTTTCCTGCTAATCCTAGCATGATAAAGAAGATTCAAAGAGAGTGAGATGCCAGCTCCTTTCATTCAGTCAGTAGCTTCAAACATTTCTGGTATATGAAAAACATGTTTTTCAATGGCAAAAATCAATGAATATTGTAAATGCACAAACAGTAATATCTCCACATTGCACGGTGCATTTCTGAAATTTTTAGCTTTTTCCTGTTAATCCTAGCATGATAAAGAAGATTCAAAGAGAGTGAGATGCCAGCTCCTTTCATTCAGTCAGTAGCTTCAAACATTTCTGGTATATGAAAAACATGTTTTTCAATGGCAAAAATCAATGAATATTGTAAATGCACAAACAGTAATATCTCCACATTGCACGGTGCAATTCTGAAATTTTTAGCTTTTTCCTGTTAATCCTAGCATGATAAAGAAGATTCAAAGAGAGTGAGATGCCAGCTCCTTTCATTCAGTCAGTAGCTTCAAACATTTCTGGACGTTTTTCAATGGCAAAAATTAATGAATATTGTAAATGCACAAACAGTAATATCTCCACATTGCAAGGTGCAATTCTGAAATTTTTTGCTTTTTCCTGCTAATCCTAGCATGATAAAGAAGATTCAAAGAGAGTGAGATGCCAGCTCCTTTCATTCAGTCAGTAGCTTCAAACATTTCTGGTATATGAAAAACATGTTTTTCAATGGCAAAAATCAATGAATATTGTAAATGCACAAACAGTAATATCTCCACATTGCAAGGTGCAATTCTGAAATTTTTTGCTTTTTCCTGCTAATCCTAGCATGATAAAGAAGATTCAAAGAGAGTGAGATGCCAGCTCCTTTCATTCAGTCAGTAGCTTCAAACATTTCTGGTATATGAAAAACATGTTTTTCAATGGCAAAAATCAATGAATATTGTAAATGCACAAACAGTAATATCTCCACATTGCAAGGTGCAATTCTGAAATTTTTTGCTTTTTCCTGCTAATCCTAGCATGATAAAGAAGATTCAAAGAGAGTGAGATGCCAGCTCCTTTCATTCAGTCAGTAGCTTCAAACATTTCTGGTATATGAAAAACATGTTTTTCAATGGCAAAAATCAATGAATATTGTAAATGCACAAACAGTAATATCTCCACATTGCACGGTGCAATTCTGAAATTTTTAGCTTTTTCCTGTTAATCCTAGCATGATAAAGAAGATTCAAAGAGAGTGAGATGCCAGCTCCTTTCATTCAGTCAGTAGCTTCAAACATTTCTGGACGTTTTTCAATGGCAAAAATCAATGAATATTGTAAATGCACAAACAGTAATATCTCCACATTGCAAGGTGCAATTCTGAAATTTTTTGCTTTTTCCTGCTAATCCTAGCATGATAAAGAAGATTCAAAGAGAGTGAGATGCCAGCTCCTTTCATTCAGTCAGTAGCTTCAAACATTTCTGGACGTTTTTCAATGGCAAAAATCAATGAATATTGTAAATGCACAAACAGTAATATCTCCACATTGCAAGGTGCAATTCTGAAATTTTTTGCTTTTTCCTGTTAATCCTAGCATGATAAAGAAGATTCAAAGAGAGTGAGATGCCAGCTCCTTTCATTCAGTCAGTAGCTTCAAACATTTCTGGTATATGAAAAACATGTTTTTCAATGGCAAAAATCAATGAATATTGTAAATGCACAAACAGTAATATCTCCACATTGCAAGGTGCAATTCTGAATTTTTTTGCTTTATCCTGCTAATCCTAGCATGATAAAGAAGATTCAAAGAGAGTGAGATGCCAGCTCCTTTCATTCAGTCAGTAGCTTCAAACATTTCTGGTATATGAAAAACATGTTTTTCAATGGCAAAAATCAATGAATATTGTAAATGCACAAACAGTAATATCTCCACATTGCAAGGTGCAATTCTGAAATTTTTTGCTTTTTCCTGCTAATCCTAGCATGATAAAGAAGATTCAAAGAGAGTGAGATGCCAGCTCCTTTCATTCAGTCAGTAGCTTCAAACATTTCTGGTATATGAAAAACATGTTTTTCAATGGCAAAAATCAATGAATATTGTAAATGCACAAACAGTAATATCTCCACATTGCACGGTGCAATTCTGAAATTTTTAGCTTTTTCCTGTTAATCCTAGCATGATAAAGAAGATTCAAAGAGAGTGAGATGCCAGCTCCTTTCATTCAGTCAGTAGCTTCAAACATTTCTGGTATATGAAAACATGTTTTTCAATGGCAAAAATCAATGAATATTGTAAATGCACAAACAGTAATATCTCCACATTGCAAGGTGCAATTCTGAAATTTTTTGCTTTTTCCTGTTAATCCTAGCATGATAAAGAAGATTCAAAGAGAGTGAGATGCCAGCTCCTTTCATTCAGTCAGTAGCTTCAAACATTTCTGGTATATGAAAAACATGTTTTTCAATGGCAAAAATCAATGAATATTGTAAATGCACAAACAGTAATATCTCCACATTGCAAGGTGCAATTCTGAAATTTTTTGCTTTTTCCTGTTAATCCTAGCATGATAAAGAAGATTCAAAGAGAGTGAGATGCCAGCTCCTTTCATTCAGTCAGTAGCTTCAAACATTTCTGGTATATGAAAAACATGTTTTTCAATGGCAAAAATCAATGAATATTGTAAATGCACAAACAGTAATATCTCCACATTGCAAGGTGCAATTCTGAAATTTTTTGCTTTTTCCTGTTAATCCTAGCATGATAAAGAAGATTCAAAGAGAGTGAGATGCCAGCTCCTTTCATTCAGTCAGTAGCTTCAAACATTTCTGGTATATGAAAAACATGTTTTTCAATGGCAAAAATCAATGAATATTGTAAATGCACAAACAGTAATATCTCCACATTGCAAGGTGCAATTCTGAAATTTTTTGCTTTTTCCTGCTAATCCTAGCATGATAAAGAAGATTCAAAGAGAGTGAGATGCCAGCTCCTTTCATTCAGTCAGTATCTTCAAACATTTCTGGTATATGAAAAACATGTTTTTCAATGGCAAAAATCAATGAATATTGTAAATGCACAAACAGTAATATCTCCACATTGCACGGTGCAATTCTGAAATTTTTAGCTTTTTCCTGTTAATCCTAGCATGATAAAGAAGATTCAAAGAGAGTGAGATGCCAGCTCCTTTCATTCAGTCAGTAGCTTCAAACATTTCTGGTATATGAAAAACATGTTTTTCAATGGCAAAAATCAATGAATATTGTAAATGCACAAACAGTAATATCTCCACATTGCAAGGTGCAATTCTGAAATTTTTTGCTTTTTCCTGCTAATCCTAGCATGATAAAGAAGATTCAAAGAGAGTGAGATGCCAGCTCCTTTCATTCAGTCAGTAGCTTCAAACATTTCTGGTATATGAAAAACATGTTTTTCAATGGCAAAAATCAATGAATATTGTAAATGCACAAACAGTAATATCTCCACATTGCACGGTGCAATTCTGAAATTTTTAGCTTTTTCCTGTTAATCCTAGCATGATAAAGAAGATTCAAAGAGAGTGAGATGCCAGCTCCTTTCATTCAGTCAGTAGCTTCAAACATTTCTGGTATATGAAAAACATGTTTTTCAATGGCAAAAATCAATGAATATTGTAAATGCACAAACAGTAATATCTCCACATTGCAAGGTGCAATTCTGAAATTTTTTGCTTTTTCCTGCTAATCCTAGCATGATAAAGAAGATTCAAAGAGAGTGAGATGCCAGCTCCTTTCATTCAGTCAGTAGCTTCAAACATTTCTGGTATATGAAAAACATGTTTTTCAATGGCAAAAATCAATGAATATTGTAAATGCACAAACAGTAATATCTCCACATTGCACGGTGCAATTCTGAAATTTTTAGCTTTTTCCTGTTAATCCTAGCATGATAAAGAAGATTCAAAGAGAGTGAGATGCCAGCTCCTTTCATTCAGTCAGTAGCTTCAAACATTTCTGGACGTTTTTCAATGGCAAAAATTAATGAATATTGTAAATGCACAAACAGTAATATCTCCACATTGCAAGGTGCAATTCTGAAATTTTTTGCTTTTTCCTGCTAATCCTAGCATGATAAAGAAGATTCAAAGAGAGTGAGATGCCAGCTCCTTTCATTCAGTCAGTAGCTTCAAACATTTCTGGTATATGAAAAACATGTTTTTCAATGGCAAAAATCAATGAATATTGTAAATGCACAAACAGTAATATCTCCACATTGCAAGGTGCAATTCTGAAATTTTTTGCTTTTTCCTGCTAATCCTAGCATGATAAAGAAGATTCAAAGAGAGTGAGATGCCAGCTCCTTTCATTCAGTCAGTAGCTTCAAACATTTCTGGTATATGAAAAACATGTTTTTCAATGGCAAAAATCAATGAATATTGTAAATGCACAAACAGTAATATCTCCACATTGCACGGTGCATTTCTGAAATTTTTAGCTTTTTCCTGTTAATCCTAGCATGATAAAGAAGATTCAAAGAGAGTGAGATGCCAGCTCCTTTCATTCAGTCAGTAGCTTCAAACATTTCTGGTATATGAAAAACATGTTTTTCAATGGCAAAAATCAATGAATATTGTAAATGCACAAACAGTAATATCTCCACATTGCACGGTGCAATTCTGAAATTTTTAGCTTTTTCCTGTTAATCCTAGCATGATAAAGAAGATTCAAAGAGAGTGAGATGCCAGCTCCTTTCATTCAGTCAGTAGCTTCAAACATTTCTGGACGTTTTTCAATGGCAAAAATTAATGAATATTGTAAATGCACAAACAGTAATATCTCCACATTGCAAGGTGCAATTCTGAAATTTTTTGCTTTTTCCTGCTAATCCTAGCATGATAAAGAAGATTCAAAGAGAGTGAGATGCCAGCTCCTTTCATTCAGTCAGTAGCTTCAAACATTTCTGGTATATGAAAAACATGTTTTTCAATGGCAAAAATCAATGAATATTGTAAATGCACAAACAGTAATATCTCCACATTGCAAGGTGCAATTCTGAAATTTTTTGCTTTTTCCTGCTAATCCTAGCATGATAAAGAAGATTCAAAGAGAGTGAGATGCCAGCTCCTTTCATTCAGTCAGTAGCTTCAAACATTTCTGGTATATGAAAAACATGTTTTTCAATGGCAAAAATCAATGAATATTGTAAATGCACAAACAGTAATATCTCCACATTGCACGGTGCATTTCTGAAATTTTTAGCTTTTTCCTGTTAATCCTAGCATGATAAAGAAGATTCAAAGAGAGTGAGATGCCAGCTCCTTTCATTCAGTCAGTAGCTTCAAACATTTCTGGTATATGAAAAACATGTTTTTCAATGGCAAAAATCAATGAATATTGTAAATGCACAAACAGTAATATCTCCACATTGCAAGGTGCAATTCTGAAATTTTTTGCTTTTTCCTGTTAATCCTAGCATGATAAAGAAGATTCAAAGAGAGTGAGATGCCAGCTCCTTTCATTCAGTCAGTAGCTTCAAACATTTCTGGTATATGAAAAACATGTTTTTCAATGGCAAAAATCAATGAATATTGTAAATGCACAAACAGTAATATCTCCACATTGCACGGTGCAATTCTGAAATTTTTAGCTTTTTCCTGTTAATCCTAGCATGATAAAGAAGATTCAAAGAGAGTGAGATGCCAGCTCCTTTCATTCAGTCAGTAGCTTCAAACATTTCTGGACGTTTTTCAATGGCAAAAATTAATGAATATTGTAAATGCACAAACAGTAATATCTCCACATTGCAAGGTGCAATTCTGAAATTTTTTGCTTTTTCCTGCTAATCCTAGCATGATAAAGAAGATTCAAAGAGAGTGAGATGCCAGCTCCTTTCATTCAGTCAGTAGCTTCAAACATTTCTGGTATATGAAAAACATGTTTTTCAATGGCAAAAATCAATGAATATTGTAAATGCACAAACAGTAATATCTCCACATTGCAAGGTGCAATTCTGAAATTTTTTGCTTTTTCCTGCTAATCCTAGCATGATAAAGAAGATTCAAAGAGAGTGAGATGCCAGCTCCTTTCATTCAGTCAGTAGCTTCAAACATTTCTGGTATATGAAAAACATGTTTTTCAATGGCAAAAATCAATGAATATTGTAAATGCACAAACAGTAATATCTCCACATTGCAAGGTGCAATTCTGAAATTTTTTGCTTTTTCCTGTTAATCCTAGCATGATAAAGAAGATTCAAAGAGAGTGAGATGCCAGCTCCTTTCATTCAGTCAGTAGCTTCAAACATTTCTGGTATATGAAAAACATGTTTTTCAATGGCAAAAATCAATGAATATTGTAAATGCACAAACAGTAATATCTCCACATTGCAAGGTGCAATTCTGAAATTTTTTGCTTTTTCCTGCTAATCCTAGCATGATAAAGAAGATTCAAAGAGAGTGAGATGCCAGCTCCTTTCATTCAGTCAGTAGCTTCAAACATTTCTGGTATATGAAAAACATGTTTTTCAATGGCAAAAATCAATGAATATTGTAAATGCACAAACAGTAATATCTCCACATTGCACGGTGCAATTCTGAAATTTTTAGCTTTTTCCTGTTAATCCTAGCATGATAAAGAAGATTCAAAGAGAGTGAGATGCCAGCTCCTTTCATTCAGTCAGTAGCTTCAAACATTTCTGGTATATGAAAAACATGTTTTTCAATGGCAAAAATCAATGAATATTGTAAATGCACAAACAGTAATATCTCCACATTGCAAGGTGCAATTCTGAAATTTTTTGCTTTTTCCTGCTAATCCTAGCATGATAAAGAAGATTCAAAGAGAGTGAGATGCCAGCTCCTTTCATTCAGTCAGTAGCTTCAAACATTTCTGGTATATGAAAAACATGTTTTTCAATGGCAAAAATCAATGAATATTGTAAATGCACAAACAGTAATATCTCCACATTGCACGGTGCAATTCTGAAATTTTTAGCTTTTTCCTGTTAATCCTAGCATGATAAAGAAGATTCAAAGAGAGTGAGATGCCAGCTCCTTTCATTCAGTCAGTAGCTTCAAACATTTCTGGGTATATGAAAAACATCGTTTTTCAATGGCAAAAATTAATGAATATTGTAAATGCACAAACAGTAATATCTCCACATTGCAAGGTGCAATTCTGAAATTTTTTGCTTTTTCCTGCTAATCCTAGCATGATAAAGAAGATTCAAAGAGAGTGAGATGCCAGCTCCTTTCATTCAGTCAGTAGCTTCAAACATTTCTGGTATATGAAAAACATGTTTTTCAATGGCAAAAATCAATGAATATTGTAAATGCACAAACAGTAATATCTCCACATTGCAAGGTGCAATTCTGAAATTTTTTGCTTTTTCCTGCTAATCCTAGCATGATAAAGAAGATTCAAAGAGAGTGAGATGCCAGCTCCTTTCATTCAGTCAGTAGCTTCAAACATTTCTGGTATATGAAAAACATGTTTTTCAATGGCAAAAATCAATGAATATTGTAAATGCACAAACAGTAATATCTCCACATTGCACGGTGCAATTCTGAAATTTTTAGCTTTTTCCTGTTAATCCTAGCATGATAAAGAAGATTCAAAGAGAGTGAGATGCCAGCTCCTTTCATTCAGTCAGTAGCTTCAAACATTTCTGGTATATGAAAAACATGTTTTTCAATGGCAAAAATCAATGAATATTGTAAATGCACAAACAGTAATATCTCCACATTGCAAGGTGCAATTCTGAAATTTTTTGCTTTTTCCTGTTAATCCTAGCATGATAAAGAAGATTCAAAGAGAGTGAGATGCCAGCTCCTTTCATTCAGTCAGTAGCTTCAAACATTTCTGGTATATGAAAAACATGTTTTTCAATGGCAAAAATCAATGAATATTGTAAATGCACAAACAGTAATATCTCCACATTGCAAGGTGCAATTCTGAAATTTTTTGCTTTTTCCTGCTAATCCTAGCATGATAAAGAAGATTCAAAGAGAGTGAGATGCCAGCTCCTTTCATTCAGTCAGTAGCTTCAAACATTTCTGGTATATGAAAAACATGTTTTTCAATGGCAAAAATCAATGAATATTGTAAATGCACAAACAGTAATATCTCCACATTGCACGGTGCAATTCTGAAATTTTTAGCTTTTTCCTGTTAATCCTAGCATGATAAAGAAGATTCAAAGAGAGTGAGATGCCAGCTCCTTTCATTCAGTCAGTAGCTTCAAACATTTCTGGTATATGAAAAACATGTTTTTCAATGGCAAAAATCAATGAATATTGTAAATGCACAAACAGTAATATCTCCACATTGCAAGGTGCAATTCTGAAATTTTTTGCTTTTTCCTGCTAATCCTAGCATGATAAAGAAGATTCAAAGAGAGTGAGATGCCAGCTCCTTTCATTCAGTCAGTAGCTTCAAACATTTCTGGTATATGAAAAACATGTTTTTCAATGGCAAAAATCAATGAATATTGTAAATGCACAAACAGTAATATCTCCACATTGCATGGTGCAATTCTGAAATTTTTAGCTTTTTCCTGTTAATCCTAGCATGATAAAGAAGATTCAAAGAGAGTGAGATGCCAGCTCCTTTCATTCAGTCAGTAGCTTCAAACATTTCTGGTATATGAAAAACATGTTTTTCAATGGCAAAAATCAATGAATATTGTAAATGCACAAACAGTAATATCTCCACATTGCAAGGTGCAATTCTGAAATTTTTTGCTTTTTCCTGTTAATCCTAGCATGATAAAGAAGATTCAAAGAGAGTGAGATGCCAGCTCCTTTCATTCAGTCAGTAGCTTCAAACATTTCTGGTATATGAAAAACATGTTTTTCAATGGCAAAAATCAATGAATATTGTAAATGCACAAACAGTAATATCTCCACATTGCAAGGTGCAATTCTGAAATTTTTAGCTTTTTCCTGTTAATCCTAGCATGATAAAGAAGATTCAAAGAGAGTGAGATGCCAGCTCCTTTCATTCAGTCAGTAGCTTCAAACATTTCTGGTATATGAAAAACGTTTTTCAATGGCAAAAATTAATGAATATTGTAAATGCACAAACAGTAATATCTCCACATTGCAAGGTGCAATTCTGAAATTTTTTGCTTTTTCCTGCTAATCCTAGCATGATAAAGAAGATTCAAAGAGAGTGAGATGCCAGCTCCTTTCATTCAGTCAGTAGCTTCAAACATTTCTGGTATATGAAAAACATGTTTTTCAATGGCAAAAATCAATGAATATTGTAAATGCACAAACAGTAATATCTCCACATTGCAAGGTGCAATTCTGAAATTTTTTGCTTTTTCCTGCTAATCCTAGCATGATAAAGAAGATTCAAAGAGAGTGAGATGCCAGCTCCTTTCATTCAGTCAGTAGCTTCAAACATTTCTGGTATATGAAAAACATGTTTTTCAATGGCAAAAATCAATGAATATTGTAAATGCACAAACAGTAATATCTCCACATTGCACGGTGCAATTCTGAAATTTTTAGCTTTTTCCTGTTAATCCTAGCATGATAAAGAAGATTCAAAGAGAGTGAGATGCCAGCTCCTTTCATTCAGTCAGTAGCTTCAAACATTTCTGGTATATGAAAAACATGTTTTTCAATGGCAAAAATCAATGAATATTGTAAATGCACAAACAGTAATATCTCCACATTGCAAGGTGCAATTCTGAAATTTTTTGCTTTTTCCTGTTAATCCTAGCATGATAAAGAAGATTCAAAGAGAGTGAGATGCCAGCTCCTTTCATTCAGTCAGTAGCTTCAAACATTTCTGGTATATGAAAAACATGTTTTTCAATGGCAAAAATCAATGAATATTGTAAATGCACAAACAGTAATATCTCCACATTGCAAGGTGCAATTCTGAAATTTTTTGCTTTTTCCTGCTAATCCTAGCATGATAAAGAAGATTCAAAGAGAGTGAGATGCCAGCTCCTTTCATTCAGTCAGTAGCTTCAAACATTTCTGGTATATGAAAAACATGTTTTTCAATGGCAAAAATCAATGAATATTGTAAATGCACAAACAGTAATATCTCCACATTGCACGGTGCAATTCTGAAATTTTTAGCTTTTTCCTGTTAATCCTAGCATGATAAAGAAGATTCAAAGAGAGTGAGATGCCAGCTCCTTTCATTCAGTCAGTAGCTTCAAACATTTCTGGTATATGAAAAACATGTTTTTCAATGGCAAAAATCAATGAATATTGTAAATGCACAAACAGTAATATCTCCACATTGCACGGTGCAATTCTGAAATTTTTAGCTTTTTCCTGTTAATCCTAGCATGATAAAGAAGATTCAAAGAGAGTGAGATGCCAGCTCCTTTCATTCAGTCAGTAGCTTCAAACATTTCTGGTATATGAAAAACATGTTTTTCAATGGCAAAAATAAATGAATATTGTAAATGCACAAACAGTAATATCTCCACATTGCAAGGTGCAATTCTGAAATTTTTTTGCTTTTTCCTGTTAATCCTAGCATGATAAAGAAGATTCAAAGAGAGTGAGATGCCAGCTCCTTTCATTCAGTCAGTAGCTTCAAACATTTCTGGTATATGAAAAACATGTTTTTCAATGGCAAAAATCAATGCATATTGTAAATGCACAAACAGTAATATCTCCACATTGCAAGGTGCAATTCTGAAATTTTTTGCTTTTTCCTGCTAATCCTAGCATGATAAAGAAGATTCAAAGAGAGTGAGATGCCAGCTCCTTTCATTCAGTCAGTAGCTTCAAACATTTCTGGTATATGAAAAACATGTTTTTCAATGGCAAAAATCAATGAATATTGTAAATGCACAAACAGTAATATCTCCACATTGCACGGTGCAATTCTGAAATTTTTAGCTTTTTCCTGTTAATCCTAGCATGATAAAGAAGATTCAAAGAGAGTGAGATGCCAGCTCCTTTCATTCAGTCAGTAGCTTCAAACATTTCTGGACGTTTTTCAATGGCAAAAATCAATGAATATTGTAAATGCACAAACAGTAATATCTCCACATTGCAAGGTGCAATTCTGAAATTTTTTGCTTTTTCCTGTTAATCCTAGCATGATAAAGAAGATTCAAAGAGAGTGAGATGCCAGCTCCTTTCATTCAGTCAGTAGCTTCAAACATTTCTGGTATATGAAAAACATGTTTTTCAATGGCAAAAATCAATGAATATTGTAAATGCACAAACAGTAATATCTCCACATTGCAAGGTGCAATTCTGAAATTTTTTGCTTTTTCCTGTTAATCCTAGCATGATAAAGAAGATTCAAAGAGAGTGAGATGCCAGCTCCTTTCATTCAGTCAGTAGCTTCAAACATTTCTGGTATATGAAAAACATGTTTTTCAATGGCAAAAATCAATGAATATTGTAAATGCACAAACAGTAATATCTCCACATTGCAAGGTGCAATTCTGAAATTTTTTGCTTTTTCCTGCTAATCCTAGCATGATAAAGAAGATTCAAAGAGAGTGAGATGCCAGCTCCTTTCATTCAGTCAGTAGCTTCAAACATTTCTGGTATATGAAAAACATGTTTTTCAATGGCAAAAATCAATGAATATTGTAAATGCACAAACAGTAATATCTCCACATTGCACGGTGCAATTCTGAAATTTTTAGCTTTTTCCTGTTAATCCTAGCATGATAAAGAAGATTCAAAGAGAGTGAGATGCCAGCTCCTTTCATTCAGTCAGTAGCTTCAAACATTTCTGGTATATGAAAAACATGTTTTTCAATGGCAAAAATCAATGAATATTGTAAATGCACAAACAGTAATATCTCCACATTGCAAGGTGCAATTCTGAAATTTTTTGCTTTATCCTGCTAATCCTAGCATGATAAAGAAGATTCAAAGAGAGTGAGATGCCAGCTCCTTTCATTCAGTCAGTAGCTTCAAACATTTCTGGTATATGAAAAACATGTTTTTCAATGGCAAAAATCAATGAATATTGTAAATGCACAAACAGTAATATCTCCACATTGCAAGGTGCAATTCGGAAATTTTTTGCTTTTTCCTGCTAATCCTAGCATGATAAAGAAGATTCAAAGAGAGTGAGATGCCAGCTCCTTTCATTCAGTCAGTAGCTTCAAACATTTCTGGTATATGAATAACATGATGTTTTTCAATGGCAAAAATCAATGAATATTGTAAATGCACAAACAGTAATATCTCCACATTGCAAGGTGTAATTCTGAAATTTTTTGCTTTTTCCTGCTAATCCTAGCATGATAAAGAAGATTCAAAGAGAGTGAGATGCCAGCTCCTTTCATTCAGTCAGTAGCTTCAAACATTTCTGGACGTTTTTCAATGGCAAAAATCAATGAATATTGTAAATGCACAAACAGTAATATCTCCACATTGCAAGGTGCAATTCTGAAATTTTTTGCTTTTTCCTGCTAATCCTAGCATGATAAAGAAGATTCAAAGAGAGTGAGATGCCAGCTCCTTTCATTCAGTCAGTAGCTTCAAACATTTCTGGACGTTTTTCAATGGCAAAAATCAATGAATATTGCAAATGCACAAACAGTAATATCTCCACATTGCAAGGTGCAATTCTGAAATTTTTTGCTTTTTCCTGTTAATCCTAGCATGATAAAGAAGATTCAAAGAGAGTGAGATGCCAGCTCCTTTCATTCAGTCAGTAGCTTCAAACATTTCTGGTATATGAAAAACATGTTTTTCAATGGCAAAAATCAATGAATATTGTAAATGCACAAACAGTAATATCTCCACATTGCAAGGTGCAATTCTGAATTTTTTTGCTGTATCCTGCTAATCCTAGCATGATAAAGAAGATTCAAAGAGAGTGAGATGCCAGCTCCTTTCATTCAGTCAGTAGCTTCAAACATTTCTGGTATATGAAAAACATGTTTTTCAATGGTAAAAATCAATGAATATTGTAAATGCACAAACAGTAATATCTCCACATTGCAAGGTGCAATTCTGAAATTTTTTGCTTTTTCCTGCTAATCCTAGCATGATAAAGAAGATTCAAAGAGAGTGAGATGCCAGCTCCTTTCATTCAGTCAGTAGCTTCAAACATTTCTGGTATATGAAAAACATGTTTTTCAATGGCAAAAATCAATGAATATTGTAAATGCACAAACAGTAATATCTCCACATTGCACGGTGCAATTCTGAAATTTTTAGCTTTTTCCTGTTAATCCTAGCATGATAAAGAAGATTCAAAGAGAGTGAGATGCCAGCTCCTTTCATTCAGTCAGTAGCTTCAAACATTTCTGGTATATGAAAAACATGTTTTTCAATGGCAAAAATCAATGAATATTGTAAATGCACAAACAGTAATATCTCCACATTGCAAGGTGCAATTCTGAAATTTTTTGCTTTTTCCTGTTAATCCTAGCATGATAAAGAAGATTCAAAGAGAGTGAGATGCCAGCTCCTTTCATTCAGTCAGTAGCTTCAAATATTTCTGGTATATGAAAAACATGTTTTTCAATGGCAAAAATCAATGAATATTGTAAATGCACAAACAGTAATATCTCCACATTGCAAGGTGCAATTCTGAAATTTTTTGCTTTTTCCTGCTAATCCTAGCATGATAAAGAAGATTCAAAGAGAGTGAGATGCCAGCTTCTTTCATTCAGTCAGTAGCTTCAAACATTTCTGGTATATGAAAAACATGTTTTTCAATGGCAAAAATCAATGAATATTGTAAATGCACAAACAGTAATATCTCCACATTGCACGGTGCAATTCTGAAATTTTTAGCTTTTTCCTGTTAATCCTAGCATGATAAAGAAGATTCAAAGAGAGTGAGATGCCAGCTCCTTTCATTCAGTCAGTAGCTTCAAACATTTCTGGACGTTTTTCAATGGCAAAAATCAATGAATATTGTAAATGCACAAACAGTAATATCTCCACATTGCAAGGTGCAATTCTGAAATTTTTAGCTTTTTCCTGTTAATCCTAGCATGATAAAGAAGATTCAAAGAGAGTGAGATGCCAGCTCCTTTCATTCAGTCAGTAGCTTCAAACATTTCTGGTATATGAAAAACATGTTTTTCAATGGCAAAAATCAATGAATATTGTAAATGCACAAACAGTAATATCTCCACATTGCAAGGTGCAATTCTGAAATTTTTTGCTTTTTCCTGCTAATCCTAGCATGATAAAGAAGATTCAAAGAGAGTGAGATGCCAGCTCCTTTCATTCAGTCAGTAGCTTCAAACATTTCTGGTATATGAAAAACATGTTTTTCAATGGCAAAAATCAATGAATATTGTAAATGCACAAACAGTAATATCTCCACATTGCACGGTGCAATTCTGAAATTTTTAGCTTTTTCCTGTTAATCCTAGCATGATAAAGAAGATTCAAAGAGAGTGAGATGCCAGCTCCTTTCATTCAGTCAGTAGCTTCAAACATTTCTGGTATATGAAAAACATGTTTTTCAATGGCAAAAATCAATGAATATTGTAAATGCACAAACAGTAATATCTCCACATTGCAAGGTGCAATTCTGAAATTGTTTGCTTTTTCCTGCTAATCCTAGCATGATAAAGAAGATTCAAAGAGTGAGATGCCAGCTCCTTTCATTCAGTCAGTAGCTTCAAACATTTCTGGTATATGAAAAACATGTTTTTCAATGGCAAAAATCAATGAATATTGTAAATGCACAAACAGTAATATCTCCACATTGCAAGGTGCAATTCTGAAATTTTTTGCTTTTTCCTGCTAATCCTAGCATGATAAAGAAGATTCAAAGAGAGTGAGATGCCAGCTCCTTTCATTCAGTCAGTAGCTTCAAACATTTCTGGACGTTTTTCAATGGCAAAAATCAATGAATATTGTAAATGCACAAACAGTAATATCTCCACATTGCAAGGTGCAATTCTGAAATTTTTTGCTTTTTCCTGTTAATCCTAGCATGATAAAGAAGATTCAAAGAGAGTGAGATGCCAGCTCCTTTCATTCAGTCAGTAGCTTCAAACATTTCTGGTATATGAAAAACATGTTTTTCAATGGCAAAAATCAATGAATATTGTAAATGCACAAACAGTAATATCTCCACATTGCAAGGTGCAATTCTGAAATTTTTTGCTTTATCCTGCTAATCCTAGCATGATAAAGAAGATTCAAAGAGAGTGAGATGCCAGCTCCTTTCATTCAGTCAGTAGCTTCAAACATTTCTGGTATATGAAAAACATGTTTTTCAATGGCAAAAATCAATGAATATTGTAAATGCACAAACAGTAATATCTCCACATTGCAAGGTGCAATTCGGAAATTTTTTGCTTTTTCCTGCTAATCCTAGCATGATAAAGAAGATTCAAAGAGAGTGAGATGCCAGCTCCTTTCATTCAGTCAGTAGCTTCAAACATTTCTGGTATATGAATAACATGATGTTTTTCAATGGCAAAAATCAATGAATATTGTAAATGCACAAACAGTAATATCTCCACATTGCAAGGTGCAATTCTGAATTTTTTTGCTTTTTCCTGCTAATCCTAGCATGATAAAGAAGATTCAAAGAGAGTGAGATGCCAGCTCCTTTCATTCAGTCAGTAGCTTCAAACATTTCTGGACGTTTTTCAATGGCAAAAATCAATGAATATTGTAAATGCACAAACAGTAATATCTCCACATTGCAAGGTGCAATTCTGAAATTTTTTGCTTTTTCCTGCTAATCCTAGCATGATAAAGAAGATTCAAAGAGAGTGAGATGCCAGCTCCTTTCATTCAGTCAGTAGCTTCAAACATTTCTGGACGTTTTTCAATGGCAAAAATCAATGAATATTGTAAATGCACAAACAGTAATATCTCCACATTGCAAGGTGCAATTCTGAAATTTTTTGCTTTTTCCTGTTAATCCTAGCATGATAAAGAAGATTCAAAGAGAGTGAGATGCCAGCTCCTTTCATTCAGTCAGTAGCTTCAAACATTTCTGGTATATGAAAAACATGTTTTTCAATGGCAAAAATCAATGAATATTGTAAATGCACAAACAGTAATATCTCCACATTGCAAGGTGCAATTCTGAAATTTTTTGCTTTATCCTGCTAATCCTAGCATGATAAAGAAGATTCAAAGAGAGTGAGATGCCAGCTCCTTTCATTCAGTCAGTAGCTTCAAACATTTCTGGTATATGAAAAACATGTTTTTCAATGGCAAAAATCAATGAATATTGTAAATGCACAAACAGTAATATCTCCACATTGCAAGGTGCAATTCTGAAATTTTTTGCTTTTTCCTACTAATCCTAGCATGATAAAGAAGATTCAAAGAGAGTGAGATGCCAGCTCCTTTCATTCAGTCAGTAGCTTCAAACATTTCTGGTATATGAAAAACATGTTTTTCAATGGCAAAAATCAATGAATATTGTAAATGCACAAACAGTAATATCTCCACATTGCACGGTGCAATTCTGAAATTTTTAGCTTTTTCCTGTTAATCCTAGCATGATAAAGAAGATTCAAAGAGAGTGAGATGCCAGCTCCTTTCATTCAGTCAGTAGCTTCAAACATTTCTGGTATATGAAAAACATGTTTTTCAATGGCAAAAATCAATGAATATTGTAAATGCACAAACAGTAATATCTCCACATTGCAAGGTGCAATTCTGAAATTTTTTGCTTTTTCCTGTTAATCCTAGCATGATAAAGAAGATTCAAAGAGAGTGAGATGCCAGCTCCTTTCATTCAGTCAGTAGCTTCAAACATTTCTGGTATATGAAAAACATGTTTTTCAATGGCAAAAATCAATGAATATTGTAAATGCACAAACAGTAATATCTCCACATTGCAAGGTGCAATTCTGAAATTTTTTGCTTTTTCCTTCTAATCCTAGCATGATAAAGAAGATTCAAAGAGAGTGAGATGCCAGCTTCTTTCATTCAGTCAGTAGCTTCAAACATTTCTGGTATATGAAAAACATGTTTTTCAATGGCAAAAATCAATGAATATTGTAAATGCACAAACAGTAATATCTCCACATTGCACGGTGCAATTCTGAAATTTTTAGCTTTTTCCTGTTAATCCTAGCATGATAAAGAAGATTCAAAGAGAGTGAGATGCCAGCTCCTTTCATTCAGTCAGTAGCTTCAAACATTTCTTTACGTTTTTCAATGGCAAAAATCAATGAATATTGTAAATGCACAAACAGTAATATCTCCACATTGCAAGGTGCAATTCTGAAATTTTTTGCTTTTTCCTGTTAATCCTAGCATGATAAAGAAGATTCAAAGAGAGTGAGATGCCAGCTCCTTTCATTCAGTCAGTAGCTTCAAACATTTCTGGTATATGAAAAACATGTTTTTCAATGGCAAAAATCAATGAATATTGTAAATGCACAAACAGTAATATCTCCACATTGCAAGGTGCAATTCTGAAATTTTTAGCTTTTTCCTGTTAATCCTAGCATGATAAAGAAGATTCAAAGAGAGTGAGATGCCAGCTCCTTTCATTCAGTCAGTAGCTTCAAACATTTCTGGTATATGAAAAACATGTTTTTCAATGGCAAAAATCAATGAATATTGTAAATGCACAAACAGTAATATCTCCACATTGCAAGGTGCAATTCTGAAATTTTTTGCTTTTTCCTGCTAATCCTAGCATGATAAAGAAGATTCAAAGAGAGTGAGATGCCAGCTCCTTTCATTCAGTCAGTAGCTTCAAACATTTCTGGTATATGAAAAACATGTTTTTCAATGGCAAAAATCAATGAATATTGTAAATGCACAAACAGTAATATCTCCACATTGCACGGTGCAATTCTGAAATTTTTAGCTTTTTCCTGTTAATCCTAGCATGATAAAGAAGATTCAAAGAGAGTGAGATGCCAGCTCCTTTCATTCAGTCAGTAGCTTCAAACATTTCTGGTATATGAAAAACATGTTTTTCAATGGCAAAAATCAATGAATATTGTAAATGCACAAACAGTAATATCTCCACATTGCAAGGTGCAATTCTGAAATTGTTTGCTTTTTCCTGCTAATCCTAGCATGATAAAGAAGATTCAAAGAGTGAGATGCCAGCTCCTTTCATTCAGTCAGTAGCTTCAAACATTTCTGGTATATGAAAAACATGTTTTTCAATGGCAAAAATCAATGAATATTGTAAATGCACAAACAGTAATATCTCCACATTGCAAGGTGCAATTCTGAAATTTTTTGCTTTTTCCTGCTAATCCTAGCATGATAAAGAAGATTCAAAGAGAGTGAGATGCCAGCTCCTTTCATTCAGTCAGTAGCTTCAAACATTTCTGGACGTTTTTCAATGGCAAAAATCAATGAATATTGTAAATGCACAAACAGTAATATCTCCACATTGCAAGGTGCAATTCTGAAATTTTTTGCTTTTTCCTGTTAATCCTAGCATGATAAAGAAGATTCAAAGAGAGTGAGATGCCAGCTCCTTTCATTCAGTCAGTAGCTTCAAACATTTCTGGTATATGAAAAACATGTTTTTCAATGGCAAAAATCAATGAATATTGTAAATGCACAAACAGTAATATCTCCACATTGCAAGGTGCAATTCTGAAATTTTTTGCTTTATCCTGCTAATCCTAGCATGATAAAGAAGATTCAAAGAGAGTGAGATGCCAGCTCCTTTCATTCAGTCAGTAGCTTCAAACATTTCTGGTATATGAAAAACATGTTTTTCAATGGCAAAAATCAATGAATATTGTAAATGCACAAACAGTAATATCTCCACATTGCAAGGTGCAATTCGGAAATTTTTTGCTTTTTCCTGCTAATCCTAGCATGATAAAGAAGATTCAAAGAGAGTGAGATGCCAGCTCCTTTCATTCAGTCAGTAGCTTCAAACATTTCTGGTATATGAATAACATGATGTTTTTCAATGGCAAAAATCAATGAATATTGTAAATGCACAAACAGTAATATCTCCACATTGCAAGGTGCAATTCTGAAATTTTTTGCTTTTTCCTGCTAATCCTAGCATGATAAAGAAGATTCAAAGAGAGTGAGATGCCAGCTCCTTTCATTCAGTCAGTAGCTTCAAACATTTCTGGACGTTTTTCAATGGCAAAAATCAATGAATATTGTAAATGCACAAACAGTAATATCTCCACATTGCAAGGTGCAATTCTGAAATTTTTTGCTTTTTCCTGTTAATCCTAGCATGATAAAGATGATTCAAAGAGAGTGAGATGCCAGCTCCTTTCATTCAGTCAGTAGCTTCAAACATTTCTGGTATATGAAAAACATGTTTTTCAATGGCAAAAATCAATGAATATTGTAAATGCACAAACAGTAATATCTCCACATTGCAAGGTGCAATTCTGAAATTTTTTGCTTTATCCTGCTAATCCTAGCATGATAAAGAAGATTCAAAGAGAGTGAGATGCCAGCTCCTTTCATTCAGTCAGTAGCTTCAAACATTTCTGGTATATGAAAAACATGTTTTTCAATGGCAAAAATCAATGAATATTGTAAATGCACAAACAGTACTATCTCCACATTGCAAGGTGCAATTCGGAAATTTTTTGCTTTTTCCTGCTAATCCTAGCATGATAAAGAAGATTCAAAGAGAGTGAGATGCCAGCTCCTTTCATTCAGTCAGTAGCTTCAAACATTTCTGGTATATGAATAACATGATGTTTTTCAATGGCAAAAATCAATGAATATTGTAAATGCACAAACAGTAATATCTCCACATTGCAAGGTGCAATTCTGAAATTTTTTGCTTTTTCCTGCTAATCCTAGCATGATAAAGAAGATTCAAAGAGAGTGAGATGCCAGCTCCTTTCATTCAGTCAGTAGCTTCAAACATTTCTGGTATATGAAAAACATGTTTGTCAATGGCAAAAATCAATGAATATTGTAAATGCACAAACAGTAATATCTCCACATTGCACGGTGCAATTCTGAAATTTTTAGCTTTTTCCTGTTAATCCTAGCATGATAAAGAAGATTCAAAGAGAGTGAGATGCCAGCTCCTTTCATTCAGTCAGTAGCTTCAAACATTTCTGGTATATGAAAAACATGTTTTTCAATGGCAAAAATCAATGAATATTGTAAATGCACAAACAGTAATATCTCCACATTGCAAGGTGCAATTCTGAAATTTTTTGCTTTTTCCTGTTAATCCTAGCATGATAAAGAAGATTCAAAGAGAGTGAGATGCCAGCTCCTTTCATTCAGTCAGTAGCTTCAAACATTTCTGGTATATGAAAAACATGTTTTTCAATGGCAAAAATCAATGAATATTGTAAATGCACAAACAGTAATATCTCCACATTGCAAGGTGCAATTCTGAAATTTTTTGCTTTTTCCTGCTAATCCTAGCATGATAAAGAAGATTCAAAGAGAGTGAGATGCCAGCTCCTTTCATTCAGTCAGTAGCTTCAAACATTTCTGGTATATGAAAAACATGTTTTTCAATGGCAAAAATCAATGAATATTGTAAATGCACAAACAGTAATATCTCCACATTGCACGGTGCAATTCTGAAATTTTTAGCTTTTTCCTGTTAATCCTAGCATGATAAAGAAGATTCAAAGAGAGTGAGATGCCAGCTCCTTTCATTCAGTCAGTAGCTTCAAACATTTCTGGTATATGAAAAACATGTTTTTCAATGGCAAAAATCAATGAATATTGTAAATGCACAAACAGTAATATCTCCACATTGCAAGGTGCAATTCTGAAATTTTTTGCTTTTTCCTGCTAATCCTAGCATGATAAAGAAGATTCAAAGAGAGTGAGATGCCAGCTCCTTTCATTCAGTCAGTAGCTTCAAACATTTCTGGTATATGAAAAACATGTTTTTCAATGGCAAAAATCAATGAATATTGTAAATGCACAAACAGTAATATCTCCACATTGCACGGTGCAATTCTGAAATTTTTAGCTTTTTCCTGTTAATCCTAGCATGATAAAGAAGATTCAAAGAGAGTGAGATGCCAGCTCCTTTCATTCAGTCAGTAGCTTCAAACATTTCTGGTATATGAAAAACATGTTTTTCAATGGCAAAAATCAATGAATATTGTAAATGCACAAACAGTAATATCTCCACATTGCAAGGTGCAATTCTGAAATTTTTTGCTTTTTCCTGTTAATCCTAGCATGATAAAGAAGATTCAAAGAGAGTGAGATGCCAGCTCCTTTCATTCAGTCAGTAGCTTCAAACATTTCTGGTATATGAAAAACATGTTTTTCAATGGCAAAAATCAATGCATATTGTAAATGCACAAACAGTAATATCTCCACATTGCAAGGTGCAATTCTGAAATTTTTTGCTTTTTCCTGCTAATCCTAGCATGATAAAGAAGATTCAAAGAGAGTGAGATGCCAGCTCCTTTCATTCAGTCAGAAGCTTCAAACATTTCTGGTATATGAAAAACATGTTTTTCAATGGCAAAAATCAATGAATATTGTAAATGCACAAACAGTAATATCTCCACATTGCACGGTGCAATTCTGAAATTTTTAGCTTTTTCCTGTTAATCCTAGCATGATAAAGAAGATTCAAAGAGAGTGAGATGCCAGCTCCTTTCATTCAGTCAGTAGCTTCAAACATTTCTGGACGTTTTTCAATGGCAAAAATCAATGAATATTGTAAATGCACAAACAGTAATATCTCCACATTGCAAGGTGCAATTCTGAAATTTTTTGCTTTTTCCTGTTAATCCTAGCATGATAAAGAAGATTCAAAGAGAGTGAGATGCCAGCTCCTTTCATTCAGTCAGTAGCTTCAAACATTTCTGGTATATGAAAAACATGTTTTTCAATGGCAAAAATCAATGAATATTGTAAATGCACAAACAGTAATATCTCCACATTGCAAGGTGCAATTCTGAAATTTTTTGCTTTTTCCTGTTAATCCTAGCATGATAAAGAAGATTCAAAGAGAGTGAGATGCCAGCTCCTTTCATTCAGTCAGTAGCTTCAAACATTTCTGGTATATGAAAAACATGTTTTTCAATGGCAAAAATCAATGAATATTGTAAATGCACAAACAGTAATATCTCCACATTGCAAAGTGCAATTCTGAAATTTTTTGCTTTTTCCTGCTAATCCTAGCATGATAAAGAAGATTCAAAGAGAGTGAGATGCCAGCTCCTTTCATTCAGTCAGTAGCTTCAAACATTTCTGGTATATGAAAAACATGTTTTTCAATGGCAAAAATCAATGAATATTGTAAATGCACAAACAGTAATATCTCCACATTGCAAGGTGCAATTCTGAAATTGTTTGCTTTTTCCTGCTAATCCTAGCATGATAAAGAAGATTCAAAGAGTGAGATGCCAGCTCCTTTCATTCAGTCAGTAGCTTCAAACATTTCTGGTATATGAAAAACATGTTTTTCAATGGCAAAAATCAATGAATATTGTAAATGCACAAACAGTAATATCTCCACATTGCAAGGTGCAATTCTGAAATTTTTTGCTTTTTCCTGCTAATCCTAGTATGATAAAGAAGATTCAAAGAGAGTGAGATGCCAGCTCCTTTCATTCAGTCTGTAGCTTCAAACATTTCTGGACGTTTTTCAATGGCAAAAATCAATGAATATTGTAAATGCACAAACAGTAATATCTCCACATTGCAAGGTGCAATTCTGAAATTTTTTGCTTTTTCCTGTTAATCCTAGCATGATAAAGAAGATTCAAAGAGAGTGAGATGCCAGCTCCTTTCATTCAGTCAGTAGCTTCAAACATTTCTGGTATATGAAAAACATGTTTTTCAATGGCAAAAATCAATGAATATTGTAAATGCACAAACAGTAATATCTCCACATTGCAAGGTGCAATTCTGAAATTTTTTGCTTTATCCTGCTAATCCTAGCATGATAAAGAAGATTCAAAGAGAGTGAGATGCCAGCTCCTTTCATTCAGTCAGTAGCTTCAAACATTTCTGGTATATGAAAAACATGTTTTTCAATGGCAAAAATCAATGAATATTGTAAATGCACAAACAGTAATATCTCCACATTGCAAGGTGCAATTCGGAAATTTTTTGCTTTTTCCTGCTAATCCTAGCATGATAAAGAAGATTCAAAGAGAGTGAGATGCCAGCTCCTTTCATTCAGTCAGTAGCTTCAAACATTTCTGGTATATGAAAAACATGTTTTTCAATGGCAAAAATCAATGAATATTGTAAATGCACAAACAGTAATATCTCCACATTGCAAGGTGCAATTCTGAAATTGTTTGCTTTTTCCTGCTAATCCTAGCATGATAAAGAAGATTCAAAGAGTGAGATGCCAGCTCCTTTCATTCAGTCAGTAGCTTCAAACATTTCTGGTATATGAAAAACATGTTTTTCAATGGCAAAAATCAATGAATATTGTAAATGCACAAACAGTAATATCTCCACATTGCAAGGTGCAATTCTGAAATTTTTTGCTTTTTCCTGCTAATCCTAGTATGATAAAGAAGATTCAAAGAGAGTGAGATGCCAGCTCCTTTCATTCAGTCAGTAGCTTCAAACATTTCTGGACGTTTTTCAATGGCAAAAATCAATGAATATTGTAAATGCACAAACAGTAATATCTCCACATTGCAAGGTGCAATTCTGAAATTTTTTGCTTTTTCCTGTTAATCCTAGCATGATAAAGAAGATTCAAAGAGAGTGAGATGCCAGCTCCTTTCATTCAGTCAGTAGCTTCAAACATTTCTGGTATATGAAAAACATGTTTTTCAATGGCAAAAATCAATGAATATTGTAAATGCACAAACAGTAATATCTCCACATTGCAAGGTGCAATTCTGAAATTTTTTGCTTTATCCTGCTAATCCTAGCATGATAAAGAAGATTCAAAGAGAGTGAGATGCCAGCTCCTTTCATTCAGTCAGTAGCTTCAAACATTTCTGGTATATGAAAAACATGTTTTTCAATGGCAAAAATCAATGAATATTGTAAATGCACAAACAGTAATATCTCCACATTGCAAGGTGCAATTCGGAAATTTTTTGCTTTTTCCTGCTAATCCTAGCATGATAAAGAAGATTCAAAGAGAGTGAGATGCCAGCTCCTTTCATTCAGTCAGTAGCTTCAAACATTTCTGGTATATGAAAAACATGTTTTTCAATGGCAAAAATCAATGAATATTGTAAATGCACAAACAGTAATATCTCCACATTGCAAGGTGCAATTCTGAAATTGTTTGCTTTTTCCTGCTAATCCTAGCATGATAAAGAAGATTCAAAGAGTGAGATGCCAGCTCCTTTCATTCAGTCAGTAGCTTCAAACATTTCTGGTATATGAAAAACATGTTTTTCAATGGCAAAAATCAATGAATATTGTAAATGCACAAACAGTAATATCTCCACATTGCAAGGTGCAATTCTGAAATTTTTTGCTTTTTCCTGCTAATCCTAGTATGATAAAGAAGATTCAAAGAGAGTGAGATGCCAGCTCCTTTCATTCAGTCAGTAGCTTCAAACATTTCTGGACGTTTTTCAATGGCAAAAATCAATGAATATTGTAAATGCACAAACAGTAATATCTCCACATTGCAAGGTGCAATTCTGAAATTTTTTGCTTTTTCCTGTTAATCCTAGCATGATAAAGAAGATTCAAAGAGAGTGAGATGCCAGCTCCTTTCATTCAGTCAGTAGCTTCAAACATTTCTGGTATATGAAAAACATGTTTTTCAATGGCAAAAATCAATGAATATTGTAAATGCACAAACAGTAATATCTCCACATTGCAAGGTGCAATTCTGAAATTTTTTGCTTTATCCTGCTAATCCTAGCATGATAAAGAAGATTCAAAGAGAGTGAGATGCCAGCTCCTTTCATTCAGTCAGTAGCTTCAAACATTTCTGGTATATGAAAAACATGTTTTTCAATGGCAAAAATCAATGAATATTGTAAATGCACAAACAGTAATATCTCCACATTGCAAGGTGCAATTCTGAAATTTTTTGCTTTATCCTGCTAATCCTAGCATGATAAAGAAGATTCAAAGAGAGTGAGATGCCAGCTCCTTTCATTCAGTCAGTAGCTTCAAACATTTCTGGACGTTTTTCAATGGCAAAAATCAATGAATATTGTAAATGCACAAACAGTAATATCTCCACATTGCAAGGTGCAATTCTGAAATTTTTTGCTTTTTCCTGTTAATCCTAGCATGATAAAGAAGATTCAAAGAGAGTGAGATGCCAGCTCCTTTCATTCAGTCAGTAGCTTCAAACATTTCTGGTATATGAAAAACATGTTTTTCAATGGCAAAAATCAATGAATATTGTAAATGCACAAACAGTAATATCTCCACATTGCAAGGTGCAATTCTGAAATTTTTTGCTTTATCCTGCTAATCCTAGCATGATAAAGAAGATTCAAAGAGAGTGAGATGCCAGCTCCTTTCATTCAGTCAGTAGCTTCAAACATTTCTGGTATATGAAAAACATGTTTTTCAATGGCAAAAATCAATGAATATTGTAAATGCACAAACAGTAATATCTCCACATTGCAAGGTGCAATTCTGAAATTGTTTGCTTTTTCCTGCTAATCCTAGCATGATAAAGAAGATTCAAAGAGTGAGATGCCAGCTCCTTTCATTCAGTCAGTAGCTTCAAACATTTCTGGTATATGAAAAACATGTTTTTCAATGGCAAAAATCAATGAATATTGTAAATGCACAAACAGTAATATCTCCACATTGCAAGGTGCAATTCTGAAATTTTTTGCTTTATCCTGCTAATCCTAGCATGATAAAGAAGATTCAAAGAGAGTGAGATGCCAGCTCCTTTCATTCAGTCAGTAGCTTCAAACATTTCTGGTATATGAAAAACATGTTTTTCAATGGCAAAAATCAATGAATATTGTAAATGCACAAACAGTAATATCTCCACATTGCAAGGTGCAATTCTGAAATTGTTTGCTTTTTCCTGCTAATCCTAGCATGATAAAGAAGATTCAAAGAGTGAGATGCCAGCTCCTTTCATTCAGTCAGTAGCTTCAAACATTTCTGGTATATGAAAAACATGTTTTTCAATGGCAAAAATCAATGAATATTGTAAATGCACAAACAGTAATATCTCCACATTGCACGGTGCAATTCTGAAATTTTTAGCTTTTTCCTGTTAATCCTAGCATGATAAAGAAGATTCAAAGAGAGTGAGATGCCAGCTCCTTTCATTCAGTCAGTAGCTTCAAACATTTCTGGTATATGAAAAACATGTTTTTCAATGGCAAAAATCAATGAATATTGTAAATGCACAAACAGTAATATCTCCACATTGCAAGGTGCAATTCTGAAATTTTTTGCTTTTTCCTGTTAATCCTAGCATGATAAAGAAGATTCAAAGAGAGTGAGATGCCAGCTCCTTTCATTCAGTCAGTAGCTTCAAACATTTCTGGTATATGAAAAACATGTTTTTCAATGGCAAAAATCAATGCATATTGTAAATGCACAAACAGTAATATCTCCACATTGCAAGGTGCAATTCTGAAATTTTTTGCTTTTTCCTGCTAATCCTAGCATGATAAAGAAGATTCAAAGAGAGTGAGATGCCAGCTCCTTTCATTCAGTCAGAAGCTTCAAACATTTCTGGTATATGAAAAACATGTTTTTCAATGGCAAAAATCAATGAATATTGTAAATGCACAAACAGTAATATCTCCACATTGCACGGTGCAATTCTGAAATTTTTAGCTTTTTCCTGTTAATCCTAGCATGATAAAGAAGATTCAAAGAGAGTGAGATGCCAGCTCCTTTCATTCAGTCAGTAGCTTCAAACATTTCTGGACGTTTTTCAATGGCAAAAATCAATGAATATTGTAAATGCACAAACAGTAATATCTCCACATTGCAAGGTGCAATTCTGAAATTTTTTGCTTTTTCCTGTTAATCCTAGCATGATAAAGAAGATTCAAAGAGAGTGAGATGCCAGCTCCTTTCATTCAGTCAGTAGCTTCAAACATTTCTGGTATATGAAAAACATGTTTTTCAATGGCAAAAATCAATGAATATTGTAAATGCACAAACAGTAATATCTCCACATTGCAAGGTGCAATTCTGAAATTTTTTGCTTTTTCCTGTTAATCCTAGCATGATAAAGAAGATTCAAAGAGAGTGAGATGCCAGCTCCTTTCATTCAGTCAGTAGCTTCAAACATTTCTGGTATATGAAAAACATGTTTTTCAATGGCAAAAATCAATGAATATTGTAAATGCACAAACAGTAATATCTCCACATTGCAAAGTGCAATTCTGAAATTTTTTGCTTTTTCCTGCTAATCCTAGCATGATAAAGAAGATTCAAAGAGAGTGAGATGCCAGCTCCTTTCATTCAGTCAGTAGCTTCAAACATTTCTGGTATATGAAAAACATGTTTTTCAATGGCAAAAATCAATGAATATTGTAAATGCACAAACAGTAATATCTCCACATTGCACGGTGCAATTCTGAAATTTTTAGCTTTTTCCTGTTAATCCTAGCATGATAAAGAAGATTCAAAGAGAGTGAGATGCCAGCTCCTTTCATTCAGTCGGTAGCTTCAAACATTTCTGGTATATGAAAAACATGTTTTTCAATGGCAAAAATCAATGAATATTGTAAATGCACAAACAGTAATATCTCCACATTGCAAGGTGCAATTCTGAAATTGTTTGCTTTTTCCTGCTAATCCTAGCATGATAAAGAAGATTCAAAGAGTGAGATGCCAGCTCCTTTCATTCAGTCAGTAGCTTCAAACATTTCTGGTATATGAAAAACATGTTTTTCAATGGCAAAAATCAATGAATATTGTAAATGCACAAACAGTAATATCTCCACATTGCAAGGTGCAATTCTGAAATTTTTTGCTTTTTCCTGCTAATCCTAGTATGATAAAGAAGATTCAAAGAGAGTGAGATGCCAGCTCCTTTCATTCAGTCTGTAGCTTCAAACATTTCTGGACGTTTTTGAATGGCAAAAATCAATGAATATTGTAAATGCACAAACAGTAATATCTCCACATTGCAAGGTGCAATTCTGAAATTTTTTGCTTTTTCCTGTTAATCCTAGCATGATAAAGAAGATTCAAAGAGAGTGAGATGCCAGCTCCTTTCATTCAGTCAGTAGCTTCAAACATTTCTGGTATATGAAAAACATGTTTTTCAATGGCAAAAATCAATGAATATTGTAAATGCACAAACAGTAATATCTCCACATTGCAAGGTGCAATTCTGAAATTTTTTGCTTTATCCTGCTAATCCTAGCATGATAAAGAAGATTCAAAGAGAGTGAGATGCCAGCTCCTTTCATTCAGTCAGTAGCTTCAAACATTTCTGGTATATGAAAAACATGTTTTTCAATGGCAAAAATCAATGAATATTGTAAATGCACAAACAGTAATATCTCCACATTGCAAGGTGCAATTCGGAAATTTTTTGCTTTTTCCTGCTAATCCTAGCATGATAAAGAAGATTCAAAGAGAGTGAGATGCCAGCTCCTTTCATTCAGTCAGTAGCTTCAAACATTTCTGGTATATGAAAAACATGTTTTTCAATGGCAAAAATCAATGAATATTGTAAATGCACAAACAGTAATATCTCCACATTGCAAGGTGCAATTCTGAAATTGTTTGCTTTTTCCTGCTAATCCTAGCATGATAAAGAAGATTCAAAGAGTGAGATGCCAGCTCCTTTCATTCAGTCAGTAGCTTCAAACATTTCTGGTATATGAAAAACATGTTTTTCAATGGCAAAAATCAATGAATATTGTAAATGCACAAACAGTAATATCTCCACATTGCAAGGTGCAATTCTGAAATTTTTTGCTTTTTCCTGCTAATCCTAGTATGATAAAGAAGATTCAAAGAGAGTGAGATGCCAGCTCCTTTCATTCAGTCAGTAGCTTCAAACATTTCTGGACGTTTTTCAATGGCAAAAATCAATGAATATTGTAAATGCACAAACAGTAATATCTCCACATTGCAAGGTGCAATTCTGAAATTTTTTGCTTTTTCCTGTTAATCCTAGCATGATAAAGAAGATTCAAAGAGAGTGAGATGCCAGCTCCTTTCATTCAGTCAGTAGCTTCAAACATTTCTGGTATATGAAAAACATGTTTTTCAATGGCAAAAATCAATGAATATTGTAAATGCACAAACAGTAATATCTCCACATTGCAAGGTGCAATTCTGAAATTTTTTGCTTTATCCTGCTAATCCTAGCATGATAAAGAAGATTCAAAGAGAGTGAGATGCCAGCTCCTTTCATTCAGTCAGTAGCTTCAAACATTTCTGGTATATGAAAAACATGTTTTTCAATGGCAAAAATCAATGAATATTGTAAATGCACAAACAGTAATATCTCCACATTGCAAGGTGCAATTCGGAAATTTTTTGCTTTTTCCTGCTAATCCTAGCATGATAAAGAAGATTCAAAGAGAGTGAGATGCCAGCTCCTTTCATTCAGTCAGTAGCTTCAAACATTTCTGGTATATGAAAAACATGTTTTTCAATGGCAAAAATCAATGAATATTGTAAATGCACAAACAGTAATATCTCCACATTGCAAGGTGCAATTCTGAAATTGTTTGCTTTTTCCTGCTAATCCTAGCATGATAAAGAAGATTCAAAGAGTGAGATGCCAGCTCCTTTCATTCAGTCAGTAGCTTCAAACATTTCTGGTATATGAAAAACATGTTTTTCAATGGCAAAAATCAATGAATATTGTAAATGCACAAACAGTAATATCTCCACATTGCAAGGTGCAATTCTGAAATTTTTTGCTTTTTCCTGCTAATCCTAGTATGATAAAGAAGATTCAAAGAGAGTGAGATGCCAGCTCCTTTCATTCAGTCAGTAGCTTCAAACATTTCTGGACGTTTTTCAATGGCAAAAATCAATGAATATTGTAAATGCACAAACAGTAATATCTCCACATTGCAAGGTGCAATTCTGAAATTTTTTGCTTTTTCCTGTTAATCCTAGCATGATAAAGAAGATTCAAAGAGAGTGAGATGCCAGCTCCTTTCATTCAGTCAGTAGCTTCAAACATTTCTGGTATATGAAAAACATGTTTTTCAATGGCAAAAATCAATGAATATTGTAAATGCACAAACAGTAATATCTCCACATTGCAAGGTGCAATTCTGAAATTTTTTGCTTTATCCTGCTAATCCTAGCATGATAAAGAAGATTCAAAGAGAGTGAGATGCCAGCTCCTTTCATTCAGTCAGTAGCTTCAAACATTTCTGGTATATGAAAAACATGTTTTTCAATGGCAAAAATCAATGAATATTGTAAATGCACAAACAGTAATATCTCCACATTGCAAGGTGCAATTCGGAAATTTTTTGCTTTTTCCTGCTAATCCTAGCATGATAAAGAAGATTCAAAGAGAGTGAGATGCCAGCTCCTTTCATTCAGTCAGTAGCTTCAAACATTTCTGGTATATGAATAACATGATGTTTTTCAATGGCAAAAATCAATGAATATTGTAAATGCACAAACAGTAATATCTCCACATTGCAAGGTGCAATTCTGAAATTTTTTGCTTTTTCCTGCTAATCCTAGCATGATAAAGAAGATTCAAAGAGAGTGAGATGCCAGCTCCTTTCATTCAGTCAGTAGCTTCAAACATTTCTGGACGTTTTTCAATGGCAAAAATCAATGAATATTGTAAATGCACAAACAGTAATATCTCCACATTGCAAGGTGCAATTCTGAAATTTTTTGCTTTTTCCTGCTAATCCTAGCATGATAAAGAAGATTCAAAGAGAGTGAGATGCCAGCTCCTTTCATTCAGTCAGTAGCTTCAAACATTTCTGGACGTTTTTCAATGGCAAAAATCAATGAATATTGTAAATGCACAAACAGTAATATCTCCACATTGCAAGGGGCAATTCTGAAATTTTTTGCTTTTTCCTGTTAATCCTAGCATGATAAAGAAGATTCAAAGAGAGTGAGATGCCAGCTCCTTTCATTCAGTCAGTAGCTTCAAACATTTCTGGTATATGAAAAACATGTTTTTCAATGGCAAAAATCAATGAATATTGTAAATGCACAAACAGTAATATCTCCACATTGCAAGGTGCAATTCTGAAATTTTTTGCTTTATCCTGCTAATCCTAGCATGATAAAGAAGATTCAAAGAGAGTGAGATGCCAGCTCCTTTCATTCAGTCAGTAGCTTCAAACATTTCTGGTATATGAAAAACATGTTTTTCAATGGCAAAAATCAATGAATATTGTAAATGCACAAACAGTAATATCTCCACATTGCAAGGTGCAATTCGGAAATTTTTTGCTTTTTCCTGCTAATCCTAGCATGATAAAGAAGATTCAAAGAGAGTGAGATGCCAGCTCCTTTCATTCAGTCAGTAGCTTCAAACATTTCTGGTATATGAATAACATGATGTTTTTCAATGGCAAAAATCAATGAATATTGTAAATGCACAAACAGTAATATCTCCACATTGCAAGGTGCAATTCTGAAATTTTTTGCTTTTTCCTGCTAATCCTAGCATGATAAAGAAGATTCAAAGAGAGTGAGATGCCAGCTCCTTTCATTCAGTCAGTAGCTTCAAACATTTCTGGTATATGAAAAACATGTTTGTCAATGGCAAAAATCAATGAATATTGTAAATGCACAAACAGTAATATCTCCACATTGCACGGTGCAATTCTGAAATTTTTAGCTTTTTCCTGTTAATCCTAGCATGATAAAGAAGATTCAAAGAGAGTGAGATGCCAGCTCCTTTCATTCAGTCAGTAGCTTCAAACATTTCTGGTATATGAAAAACATGTTTTTCAATGGCAAAAATCAATGAATATTGTAAATGCACAAACAGTAATATCTCCACATTGCAAGGTGCAATTCTGAAATTTTTTGCTTTTTCCTGTTAATCCTAGCATGATAAAGAAGATTCAAAGAGAGTGAGATGCCAGCTCCTTTCATTCAGTCAGTAGCTTCAAACATTTCTGGTATATGAAAAACATGTTTTTCAATGGCAAAAATCAATGAATATTGTAAATGCACAAACAGTAATATCTCCACATTGCAAGGTGCAATTCTGAAATTTTTAGCTTTTTCCTGTTAATCCTAGCATGATAAAGAAGATTCAAAGAGAGTGAGATGCCAGCTCCTTTCATTCAGTCAGTAGCTTCAAACATTTCTGGTATATCAAAAACATGTTTTTCAATGGCAAAAATCAATGAATATTGTAAATGCACAAACAGTAATATCTCCACATTGCAAGGTGCAATTCTGAAATTTTTTGCTTTTTCCTGCTAATCCTAGCATGATAAAGAAGATTCAAAGAGAGTGAGATGCCAGCTCCTTTCATTCAGTCAGTAGCTTCAAACATTTCTGGTATATGAAAAACATGTTTTTCAATGGCAAAAATCAATGAATATTGTAAATGCACAAACAGTAATATCTCCACATTGCACGGTGCAATTCTGAAATTTTTAGCTTTTTCCTATTAATCCTAGCATGATAAAGAAGATTCAAAGAGAGTGAGATGCCAGCTCCTTTCATTCAGTCAGTAGCTTCAAACATTTCTGGTATATGAAAAACATGTTTTTCAATGGCAAAAATCAATGAATATTGTAAATGCACAAACAGTAATATCTCCACATTGCAAGGTGCAATTCTGAAATTTTTTGCTTTTTCCTGTTAATCCTAGCATGATAAAGAAGATTCAAAGAGAGTGAGATGCCAGCTCCTTTCATTCAGTCAGTAGCTTCAAACATTTCTGGTATATGAAAAACATGTTTTTCAATGGCAAAAATCAATGCATATTGTAAATGCACAAACAGTAATATCTCCACATTGCAAGGTGCAATTCTGAAATTTTTTGCTTTTTCCTGCTAATCCTAGCATGATAAAGAAGATTCAAAGAGAGTGAGATGCCAGCTCCTTTCATTCAGTCAGTAGCTTCAAACATTTCTGGTATATGAAAAACATGTTTTTCAATGGCAAAAATCAATGAATATTGTAAATGCACAAACAGTAATATCTCCACATTGCACGGTGCAATTCTGAAATTTTTAGCTTTTTCCTGTTAATCCTAGCATGATAAAGAAGATTCAAAGAGAGTGAGATGCCAGCTCCTTTCATTCAGTCAGTAGCTTCAAACATTTCTGGACGTTTTTCAATGGCAAAAATCAATGAATATTGTAAATGCACAAACAGTAATATCTCCATATTGCAAGGTGCAATTCTGAAATTTTTTGCTTTTTCCTGTTAATCCTAGCATGATAAAGAAGATTCAAAGAGAGTGAGATGCCAGCTCCTTTCATTCAGTCAGTAGCTTCAAACATTTCTGGTATATGAAAAACATGTTTTTCAATGGCAAAAATCAATGAATATTGTAAATGCACAAACAGTAATATCTCCACATTGCAAGGTGCAATTCTGAAATTTTTTGCTTTTTCCTGTTAATCCTAGCATGATAAAGAAGATTCAAAGAGAGTGAGATGCCAGCTCCTTTCATTCAGTCAGTAGCTTCAAACATTTCTGGTATATGAAAAACATGTTTTTCAATGGCAAAAATCAATGAATATTGTAAATGCACAAACAGTAATATCTCCACATTGCAAGGTGCAATTCTGAAATTTTTTGCTTTTTCCTGCTAATCCTAGCATGATAAAGAAGATTCAAAGAGAGTGAGATGCCAGCTCCTTTCATTCAGTCAGTAGCTTCAAACATTTCTGGTATATGAAAAACATGTTTTTCAATGGCAAAAATCAATGAATATTGTAAATGCACAAACAGTAATATCTCCACATTGCACGGTGCAATTCTGAAATTTTTAGCTTTTTCCTGTTAATCCTAGCATGATAAAGAAGATTCAAAGAGAGTGAGATGCCAGCTCCTTTCATTCAGTCAGTAGCTTCAAACATTTCTGGTATATGAAAAACATGTTTTTCAATGGCAAAAATCAATGAATATTGTAAATGCACAAACAGTAATATCTCCACATTGCAAGGTGCAATTCTGAAATTGTTTGCTTTTTCCTGCTAATCCTAGCATGATAAAGAAGATTCAAAGAGTGAGATGCCAGCTCCTTTCATTCAGTCAGTAGCTTCAAACATTTCTGGTATATGAAAAACATGTTTTTCAATGGCAAAAATCAATGAATATTGTAAATGCACAAACAGTAATATCTCCACATTGCAAGGTGCAATTCTGAAATTTTTTGCTTTTTCCTGCTAATCCTAGTATGATAAAGAAGATTCAAAGAGAGTGAGATGCCAGCTCCTTTCATTCAGTCAGTAGCTTCAAACATTTCTGGACGTTTTTCAATGGCAAAAATCAATGAATATTGTAAATGCACAAACAGTAATATCTCCACATTGCAAGGTGCAATTCTGAAATTTTTTGCTTTTTCCTGTTAATCCTAGCATGATAAAGAAGATTCAAAGAGAGTGAGATGCCAGCTCCTTTCATTCAGTCAGTAGCTTCAAACATTTCTGGTATATGAAAAACATGTTTTTCAATGGCAAAAATCAATGAATATTGTAAATGCACAAACAGTAATATCTCCACATTGCAAGGTGCAATTCTGAAATTTTTTGCTTTATCCTGCTAATCCTAGCATGATAAAGAAGATTCAAAGAGAGTGAGATGCCAGCTACTTTCATTCAGTCAGTAGCTTCAAACATTTCTGGTATATGAAAAACATGTTTTTCAATGGCAAAAATCAATGAATATTGTAAATGCACAAACAGTAATATCTCCACATTGCAAGGTGCAATTCGGAAATTTTTTGCTTTTTCCTGCTAATCCTAGCATGATAAAGAAGATTCAAAGAGAGTGAGATGCCAGCTCCTTTCATTCAGTCAGTAGCTTCAAACATTTCTGGTATATGAAAAACATGTTTTTCAATGGCAAAAATCAATGAATATTGTAAATGCACAAACAGTAATATCTCCACATTGCAAGGTGCAATTCTGAAATTGTTTGCTTTTTCCTGCTAATCTTAGCATGATAAAGAAGATTCAAAGAGTGAGATGCCAGCTCCTTTCATTCAGTCAGTAGCTTCAAACATTTCTGGTATATGAAAAACATGTTTTTCAATGGCAAAAATCAATGAATATTGTAAATGCACAAACAGTAATATCTCCACATTGCAAGGTGCAATTCTGAAATTTTTTGCTTTTTCCTGCTAATCCTAGTATGATAAAGAAGATTCAAAGAGAGTGAGATGCCAGCTCCTTTCATTCAGTCAGTAGCTTCAAACATTTCTGGACGTTTTTCAATGGCAAAAATCAATGAATATTGTAAATGCACAAACAGTAATATCTCCACATTGCAAGGTGCAATTCTGAAATTTTTTGCTTTTTCCTGTTAATCCTAGCATGATAAAGAAGATTCAAAGAGAGTGAGATGCCAGCTCCTTTCATTCAGTCAGTAGCTTCAAACATTTCTGGTATATGAAAAACATGTTTTTCAATGGCAAAAATCAATGAATATTGTAAATGCACAAACAGTAATATCTCCACATTGCAAGGTGCAATTCTGAAATTTTTTGCTTTATCCTGCTAATCCTAGCATGATAAAGAAGATTCAAAGAGAGTGAGATGCCAGCTCCTTTCATTCAGTCAGTAGCTTCAAACATTTCTGGTATATGAAAAACATGTTTTTCAATGGCAAAAATCAATGAATATTGTAAATGCACAAACAGTAATATCTCCACATTGCAAGGTGCAATTCGGAAATTTTTTGCTTTTTCCTGCTAATCCTAGCATGATAAAGAAGATTCAAAGAGAGTGAGATGCCAGCTCCTTTCATTCAGTCAGTAGCTTCAAACATTTCTGGTATATGAAAAACATGTTTTTCAATGGCAAAAATCAATGAATATTGTAAATGCACAAACAGTAATATCTCCACATTGCAAGGTGCAATTCTGAAATTGTTTGCTTTTTCCTGCTAATCCTAGCATGATAAAGAAGATTCAAAGAGTGAGATGCCAGCTCCTTTCATTCAGTCAGTAGCTTCAAACATTTCTGGTATATGAAAAACATGTTTTTCAATGGCAAAAATCAATGAATATTGTAAATGCACAAACAGTAATATCTCCACATTGCAAGGTGCAATTCTGAAATTTTTTGCTTTTTCCTGCTAATCCTAGTATGATAAAGAAGATTCAAAGAGAGTGAGATGCCAGCTCCTTTCATTCAGTCAGTAGCTTCAAACATTTCTGGACGTTTTTCAATGGCAAAAATCAATGAATATTGTAAATGCACAAACAGTAATATCTCCACATTGCAAGGTGCAATTCTGAAATTTTTTGCTTTTTCCTGTTAATCCTAGCATGATAAAGAAGATTCAAAGAGAGTGAGATGCCAGCTCCTTTCATTCAGTCAGTAGCTTCAAACATTTCTGGTATATGAAAAACATGTTTTTCAATGGCAAAAATCAATGAATATTGTAAATGCACAAACAGTAATATCTCCACATTGCAAGGTGCAATTCTGAAATTTTTTGCTTTATCCTGCTAATCCTAGCATGATAAAGAAGATTCAAAGAGAGTGAGATGCCAGCTCCTTTCATTCAGTCAGTAGCTTCAAACTTTTCTGGTATATGAAAAACATGTTTTTCAATGGCAAAAATCAATGAATATTGTAAATGCACAAACAGTAATATCTCCACATTGCAAGGTGCAATTTGGAAATTTTTTGCTTTTTCCTGCTAATCCTAGCATGATAAAGAAGATTCAAAGAGAGTGAGATGCCAGCTCCTTTCATTCAGTCAGTAGCTTCAAACATTTCTGGTATATGAATAACATGATGTTTTTCAATGGCAAAAATCAATGAATATTGTAAATGCACAAACAGTAATATCTCCACATTGCAAGGTGCAATTCTGAAATTTTTTGCTTTTTCCTGCTAATCCTAGCATGATAAAGAAGATTCAAAGAGAGTGAGATGCCAGCTCCTTTCATTCAGTCAGTAGCTTCAAACATTTCTGGACATTTTTCAATGGCAAAAATCAATGAATATTGTAAATGCACAAACAGTAATATCTCCACATTGCAAGGTGCAATTCTGAAATTTTTTGCTTTTTCCTGCTAATCCTAGCATGATAAAGAAGATTCAAAGAGAGTGAGATGCCAGCTCCTTTCATTCAGTCAGTAGCTTCAAACATTTCTGGACGTTTTTCAATGGCAAAAATCAATGAATATTGTAAATGCACAAACAGTAATATCTCCACATTGCAAGGTGCAATTCTGAAATTTTTTGCTTTTTCCTGTTAATCCTAGCATGATAAAGAAGATTCAAAGAGAGTGAGATGCCAGCTCCTTTCATTCAGTCAGTAGCATCAAACATTTCTGGTATATGAAAAACATGTTTTTCAATGGCAAAAATCAATGAATATTGTAAATGCACAAACAGTAATATCTCCACATTGCAAGGTGCAATTCTGAATTTTTTTGCTTTATCCTGCTAATCCTAGCATGATAAAGAAGATTCAAAGAGAGTGAGATGCCAGCTCCTTTCATTCAGTCAGTAGCTTCAAACATTTCTGGTATATGAAAAACATGTTTTTCAATGGCAAAAATCAATGAATATTGTAAATGCACAAACAGTAATATCTCCACATTGCAAGGTGCAATTCTGAAATTTTTTGCTTTTTCCTGCTAATCCTAGCATGATAAAGAAGATTCAAAGAGAGTGAGATGCCAGCTCCTTTCATTCAGTCAGTAGCTTCAAACATTTCTGGTATATGAAAAACATGTTTTTCAATGGCAAAAATCAATGAATATTGTAAATGCACAAACAGTAATATCTCCACATTGCAAGGTGCAATTCTGAAATTGTTTGCTTTTTCCTGCTAATCCTAGCATGATAAAGAAGATTCAAAGAGTGAGATGCCAGCTCCTTTCATTCAGTCAGTAGCTTCAAACATTTCTGGTATATGAAAAACATGTTTTTCAATGGCAAAAATCAATGAATATTGTAAATGCACAAACAGTAATATCTCCACATTGCAAGGTGCAATTCTGAAATTTTTTGCTTTTTCCTGCTAATCCTAGTATGATAAAGAAGATTCAAAGAGAGTGAGATGCCAGCTCCTTTCATTCAGTCAGTAGCTTCAAACATTTCTGGACGTTTTTCAATGGCAAAAATCAATGAATATTGTAAATGCACAAACAGTAATATCTCCACATTGCAAGGTGCAATTCTGAAATTTTTTTCTTTTTCCTGTTAATCCTAGCATGATAAAGAAGATTCAAAGAGAGTGAGATGCCAGCTCCTTTCATTCAGTCAGTAGCTTCAAACATTTCTGGTATATGAAAAACATGTTTTTCAATGGCAAAAATCAATGAATATTGTAAATGCACAAACAGTAATATCTCCACATTGCAAGGTGCAATTCTGAAATTTTTTGCTTTATCCTGCTAATCCTAGCATGATAAAGAAGATGCAAAGAGAGTGAGATGCCAGCTCCTTTCATTCAGTCAGTAGCTTCAAACATTTCTGGTATATGAAAAACATGTTTTTCAATGGCAAAAATCAATGAATATTGTAAATGCACAAACAGTAATATCTCCACATTGCAAGGTGCAATTCGGAAATTTTTTGCTTTTTCCTGCTAATCCTAGCATGATAAAGAAGATTCAAAGAGAGTGAGATGCCAGCTCCTTTCATTCAGTCAGTAGCTTCAAACATTTCTGGTATATGAAAAACATGTTTTTCAATGGCAAAAATCAATGAATATTGTAAATGCACAAACAGTAATATCTCCACATTGCAAGGTGCAATTCTGAAATTGTTTGCTTTTTCCTGCTAATCTTAGCATGATAAAGAAGATTCAAAGAGTGAGATGCCAGCTCCTTTCATTCAGTCAGTAGCTTCAAACATTTCTGGTATATGAAAAACATGTTTTTCAATGGCAAAAATCAATGAATATTGTAAATGCACAAACAGTAATATCTCCACATTGCAAGGTGCAATTCTGAAATTTTTTGCTTTTTCCTGCTAATCCTAGTATGATAAAGAAGATTCAAAGAGAGTGAGATGCCAGCTCCTTTCATTCAGTCAGTAGCTTCAAACATTTCTGGACGTTTTTCAATGGCAAAAATCAATGAATATTGTAAATGCACAAACAGTAATATCTCCACATTGCAAGGTGCAATTCTGAAATTTTTTGCTTTTTCCTGTTAATCCTAGCATGATAAAGAAGATTCAAAGAGAGTGAGATGCCAGCTCCTTTCATTCAGTCAGTAGCTTCAAACATTTCTGGTATATGAAAAACATGTTTTTCAATGGCAAAAATCAATGAATATTGTAAATGCACAAACAGTAATATCTCCACATTGCAAGGTGCAATTCTGAAATTTTTTGCTTTATCCTGCTAATCCTAGCATGATAAAGAAGATTCAAAGAGAGTGAGATGCCAGCTCCTTTCATTCAGTCAGTAGCTTCAAACATTTCTGGTATATGAAAAACATGTTTTTCAATGGCAAAAATCAATGAATATTGTAAATGCACAAACAGTAATATCTCCACATTGCAAGGTGCAATTCGGAAATTTTTTGCTTTTTCCTGCTAATCCTAGCATGATAAAGAAGATTCAAAGAGAGTGAGATGCCAGCTCCTTTCATTCAGTCAGTAGCTTCAAACATTTCTGGTATATGAAAAACATGTTTTTCAATGGCAAAAATCAATGAATATTGTAAATGCACAAACAGTAATATCTCCACATTGCAAGGTGCAATTCTGAAATTGTTTGCTTTTTCCTGCTAATCCTAGCATGATAAAGAAGATTCAAAGAGTGAGATGCCAGCTCCTTTCATTCAGTCAGTAGCTTCAAACATTTCTGGTATATGAAAAACATGTTTTTCAATGGCAAAAATCAATGAATATTGTAAATGCACAAACAGTAATATCTCCACATTGCAAGGTGCAATTCTGAAATTTTTTGCTTTTTCCTGCTAATCCTAGTATGATAAAGAAGATTCAAAGAGAGTGAGATGCCAGCTCCTTTCATTCAGTCAGTAGCTTCAAACATTTCTGGACGTTTTTCAATGGCAAAAATCAATGAATATTGTAAATGCACAAACAGTAATATCTCCATATTGCAAGGTGCAATTCTGAAATTTTTTGCTTTTTCCTGTTAATCCTAGCATGATAAAGAAGATTCAAAGAGAGTGAGATGCCAGCTCCTTTCATTCAGTCAGTAGCTTCAAACATTTCTGGTATATGAAAAACATGTTTTTCAATGGCAAAAATCAATGAATATTGTAAATGCACAAACAGTAATATCTCCACATTGCAAGGTGCAATTCTGAAATTTTTTGCTTTATCCTGCTAATCCTAGCATGATAAAGAAGATTCAAAGAGAGTGAGATGCCAGCTCCTTTCATTCAGTCAGTAGCTTCAAACATTTCTGGTATATGAAAAACATGTTTTTCAATGGCAAAAATCAATGAATATTGTAAATGCACAAACAGTAATATCTCCACATTGCAAGGTGCAATTCGGAAATTTTTTGCTTTTTCCTGCTAATCCTAGCATGATAAAGAAGATTCAAAGAGAGTGAGATGCCAGCTCCTTTCATTCAGTCAGTAGCTTCAAACATTTCTGGTATATGAATAACATGATGTTTTTCAATGGCAAAAATCAATGAATATTGTAAATGCACAAACAGTAATATCTCCACATTGCAAGGTGCAATTCTGAAATTTTTTGCTTTTTCCTGCTAATCCTAGCATGATAAAGAAGATTCAAAGAGAGTGAGATGCCAGCTCCTTTCATTCAGTCAGTAGCTTCAAACATTTCTGGACGTTTTTCAATGGCAAAAATCAATGAATATTGTAAATGCACAAACAGTAATATCTCCACATTGCAAGGTGCAATTCTGAAATTTTTTGCTTTTTCCTGCTAATCCTAGCATGATAAAGAAGATTCAAAGAGAGTGAGATGCCAGCTCCTTTCATTCAGTCAGTAGCTTCAAACATTTCTGGACGTTTTTCAATGGCAAAAATCAATGAATATTGTAAATGCACAAACAGTAATATCTCCACATTGCAAGGTGCAATTCTGAAATTTTTTGCTTTTTCCTGTTAATCCTAGCATGATAAAGAAGATTCAAAGAGAGTGAGATGCCAGCTCCTTTCATTCAGTCAGTAGCTTCAAACATTTCTGGTATATGAAAAACATGTTTTTCAATGGCAAAAATCAATGAATATTGTAAATGCACAAACAGTAATATCTCCACATTGCAAGGTGCAATTCTGAATTTTTTTGCTTTATCCTGCTAATCCTAGCATGATAAAGAAGATTCAAAGAGAGTGAGATGCCAGCTCCTTTCATTCAGTCAGTAGCTTCAAACATTTCTGGTATATGAAAAACATGTTTTTCAATGGCAAAAATCAATGAATATTGTAAATGCACAAACAGTAATATCTCCACATTGCAAGGTGCAATTCTGAAATTTTTTGCTTTTTCCTGCTAATCCTAGCATGATAAAGAAGATTCAAAGAGAGTGAGATGCCAGCTCCTTTCATTCAGTCAGTAGCTTCAAACATTTCTGGTATATGAAAAACATGTTTTTCAATGGCAAAAATCAATGAATATTGTAAATGCACAAACAGTAATATCTCCACATTGCACGGTGCAATTCTGAAATTTTTAGCTTTTTCCTGTTAATCCTAGCATGATAAAGAAGATTCAAAGAGAGTGAGATGCCAGCTCCTTTCATTCAGTCAGTAGCTTCAAACATTTCTGGTATATGAAAAACATGTTTTTCAATGGCAAAAATCAATGAATATTGTAAATGCACAAACAGTAATATCTCCACATTGCAAGGTGCAATTCTGAAATTTTTTGCTTTTTCCTGTTAATCCTAGCATGATAAAGAAGATTCAAAGAGAGTGAGATGCCAGCTCCTTTCATTCAGTCAGTAGCTTCAAACATTTCTGGTATATGAAAAACATGTTTTTCAATGGCAAAAATCAATGAATATTGTAAATGCACAAACAGTAATATCTCCACATTGCAAGGTGCAATTCTGAAATTTTTTGCTTTTTCCTGCTAATCCTAGCATGATAAAGAAGATTCAAAGAGAGTGAGATGCCAGCTTCTTTCATTCAGTCAGTAGCTTCAAACATTTCTGGTATATGAAAAACATGTTTTTCAATGGCAAAAATCAATGAATATTGTAAATGCACAAACAGTAATATCTCCACATTGCACGGTGCAATTCTGAAATTTTTAGCTTTTTCCTGTTAATCCTAGCATGATAAAGAAGATTCAAAGAGAGTGAGATGCCAGCTCCTTTCATTCAGTCAGTAGCTTCAAACATTTCTGGTATATGAAAAACATGTTTTTCAATGGCAAAAATCAATGAATATTGTAAATGCACAAACAGTAATATCTCCACATTGCAAGGTGCAATTCTGAAATTTTTTGCTTTTTCCTGCTAATCCTAGCATGATAAAGAAGATTCAAAGAGAGTGAGATGCCAGCTCCTTTCATTCAGTCAGTAGCTTCAAACATTTCTGGTATATGAAAAACATGTTTTTCAATGGCAAAAATCAATGAATATTGTAAATGCACAAACAGTAATATCTCCACATTGCACGGTGCAATTCTGAAATTTTTAGCTTTTTCCTGTTAATCCTAGCATGATAAAGAAGATTCAAAGAGAGTGAGATGCCAGCTCCTTTCATTCAGTCAGTAGCTTCAAACATTTCTGGACGTTTTTCAATGGCAAAAATCAATGAATATTGTAAATGCACAAACAGTAATATCTCCACATTGCAAGGTGCAATTCTGAAATTTTTTGCTTTTTCCTGTTAATCCTAGCATGATAAAGAAGATTCAAAGAGAGTGAGATGCCAGCTCCTTTCATTCAGTCAGTAGCTTCAAACATTTCTGGTATATGAAAAACATGTTTTTCAATGGCAAAAATCAATGAATATTGTAAATGCACAAACAGTAATATCTCCACATTGCAAGGTGCAATTCTGAAATTTTTTGCTTTTTCCTGTTAATCCTAGCATGATAAAGAAGATTCAAAGAGAGTGAGATGCCAGCTCCTTTCATTCAGTCAGTAGCTTCAAACATTTCTGGTATATGAAAAACATGTTTTTCAATGGCAAAAATCAATGAATATTGTAAATGCACAAACAGTAATATCTCCACATTGCAAGGTGCAATTCTGAAATTTTTTGCTTTTTCCTGCTAATCCTAGCATGATAAAGAAGATTCAAAGAGAGTGAGATGCCAGCTCCTTTCATTCAGTCAGTAGCTTCAAACATTTCTGGTATATGAAAAACATGTTTTTCAATGGCAAAAATCAATGAATATTGTAAATGCACAAACAGTAATATCTCCACATTGCACGGTGCAATTCTGAAATTTTTAGCTTTTTCCTGTTAATCCTAGCATGATAAAGAAGATTCAAAGAGAGTGAGATGCCAGCTCCTTTCATTCAGTCAGTAGCTTCAAACATTTCTGGTATATGAAAAACATGTTTTTCAATGGCAAAAATCAATGAATATTGTAAATGCACAAACAGTAATATCTCCACATTGCAAGGTGCAATTCTGAAATTTTTTGCTTTTTCCTGCTAATCCTAGCATGATAAAGAAGATTCAAAGAGAGTGAGATGCCAGCTCCTTTCATTCAGTCAGTAGCTTCAAACATTTCTGGTATATGAAAAACATGTTTTTCAATGGCAAAAATCAATGAATATTGTAAATGCACAAACAGTAATATCTCCACATTGCAAGGTGCAATTCTGAAATTTTTTGCTTTTTCCTGCTAATCCTAGCATGATAAAGAAGATTCAAAGAGAGTGAGATGCCAGCTTCTTTCATTCAGTCAGTAGCTTCAAACATTTCTGGTATATGAAAAACATGTTTTTCAATGGCAAAAATCAATGAATATTGTAAATGCACAAACAGTAATATCTCCACATTGCACGGTGCAATTCTGAAATTTTTAGCTTTTTCCTGTTAATCCTAGCATGATAAAGAAGATTCAAAGAGAGTGAGATGCCAGCTCCTTTCATTCAGTCAGTAGCTTCAAACATTTCTGGTATATGAAAAACATGTTTTTCAATGGCAAAAATCAATGAATATTGTAAATGCACAAACAGTAATATCTCCACATTGCAAGGTGCAATTCTGAAATTTTTTGCTTTTTCCTGCTAATCCTAGCATGATAAAGAAGATTCAAAGAGAGTGAGATGCCAGCTCCTTTCATTCAGTCAGTAGCTTCAAACATTTCTGGTATATGAAAAACATGTTTTTCAATGGCAAAAATCAATGAATATTGTAAATGCACAAACAGTAATATCTCCACATTGCACGGTGCAATTCTGAAATTTTTAGCTTTTTCCTGTTAATCCTAGCATGATAAAGAAGATTCAAAGAGAGTGAGATGCCAGCTCCTTTCATTCAGTCAGTAGCTTCAAACATTTCTGGTATATGAAAAACATGTTTTTCAATGGCAAAAATCAATGAATATTGTAAATGCACAAACAGTAATATCTCCACATTGCAAGGTGCAATTCTGAAATTTTTTGCTTTTTCCTGCTAATCCTAGCATGATAAAGAAGATTCAAAGAGAGTGAGATGCCAGCTCCTTTCATTCAGTCAGTAGCTTCAAACATTTCTGGTATATGAAAAACATGTTTTTCAATGGCAAAAATCAATGAATATTGTAAATGCACAAACAGTAATATCTCCACATTGCACGGTGCAATTCTGAAATTTTTAGCTTTTTCCTGTTAATCCTAGCATGATAAAGAAGATTCAAAGAGAGTGAGATGCCAGCTCCTTTCATTCAGTCAGTAGCTTCAAACATTTCTGGTATATGAAAAACATGTTTTTCAATGGCAAAAATCAATGAATATTGTAAATGCACAAACAGTAATATCTCCACATTGCAAGGTGCAATTCTGAAATTTTTTGCTTTTTCCTGCTAATCCTAGCATGATAAAGAAGATTCAAAGAGAGTGAGATGCCAGCTCCTTTCATTCAGTCAGTAGCTTCAAACATTTCTGGTATATGAAAAACATGTTTTTCAATGGCAAAAATCAATGAATATTGTAAATGCACAAACAGTAATATCTCCACATTGCACGGTGCAATTCTGAAATTTTTAGCTTTTTCCTGTTAATCCTAGCATGATAAAGAAGATTCAAAGAGAGTGAGATGCCAGCTCCTTTCATTCAGTCAGTAGCTTCAAACATTTCTGGTATATGAAAAACATGTTTTTCAATGGCAAAAATCAATGAATATTGTAAATGCACAAACAGTAATATCTCCACATTGCAAGGTGCAATTCTGAAATTTTTTGCTTTTTCCTGCTAATCCTAGCATGATAAAGAAGATTCAAAGAGAGTGAGATGCCAGCTCCTTTCATTCAGTCAGTAGCTTCAAACATTTCTGGTATATGAAAAACATGTTTTTCAATGGCAAAAATCAATGAATATTGTAAATGCACAAACAGTAATATCTCCACATTGCAAGGTGCAATTCTGAAATTTTTTGCTTTTTCCTGCTAATCCTAGCATGATAAAGAAGATTCAAAGAGAGTGAGATGCCAGCTCCTTTCATTCAGTCAGTAGCTTCAAACATTTCTGGTATATGAAAAACATGTTTTTCAATGGCAAAAATCAATGAATATTGTAAATGCACAAACAGTAATATCTCCACATTGCACGGTGCAATTCTGAAATTTTTAGCTTTTTCCTGTTAATCCTAGCATGATAAAGAAGATTCAAAGAGAGTGAGATGCCAGCTCCTTTCATTCAGTCAGTAGCTTCAAACATTTCTGGTATATGAAAAACATGTTTTTCAATGGCAAAAATCAATGAATATTGTAAATGCACAAACAGTAATATCTCCACATTGCAAGGTGCAATTCTGAAATTTTTGCTTTTTCCTGCTAATCCTAGCATGATAAAGAAGATTCAAAGAGAGTGAGATGCCAGCTCCTTTCATTCAGTCAGTAGCTTCAAACATTTCTGGTATATGAAAAACATGTTTTTCAATGGCAAAAATCAATGAATATTGTAAATGCACAAACAGTAATATCTCCACATTGCACGGTGCAATTCTGAAATTTTTAGCTTTTTCCTGTTAATCCTAGCATGATAAAGAAGATTCAAAGAGAGTGAGATGACAGCTCCTTTCATTCAGTCAGTAGCTTCAAACATTTCTGGAACATGTTTTTCAATGGCAAAAATCAATGAATATTGTAAATGCACAAACAGTAATATCTCCACATTGCAAGGTGCAATTCTGAAATTTTTTGCTTTTTCCTGTTAATCCTAGCATGATAAAGAAGATTCAAAGACAGTGAGATGCCAGCTCCTTTCATTCAGTCAGTAGCTTCAAACATTTCTGGTATATGAAAAACATGTTTTTCAATGGCAAAAATCAATGAATATTGTAAATGCACAAACAGTAATATCTCCACATTGCAAGGTGCAATTCTGAAATTTTTGCTTTTTCCTGTTAATCCTAGCATGATAAAGAAGATTCAAAGAGAGTGAGATGCCAGCTCCTTTCATTCAGTCAGTAGCTTCAAACATTTCTGGTATATGAAAAACATGTTTTTCAATGGCAAAAATCAATGAATATTGTAAATGCACAAACAGTAATATCTCCACATTGCAAGGTGCAATTCTGAAATTTTTTGCTTTTTCCTGCTAATCCTAGCATGATAAAGAAGATTCAAAGAGAGAATGCCAGCTCCTTTCATTCAGTCAGTAGCTTCAAACATTTCTGGTATATGAAAAACATGTTTTTCAATGGCAAAAATCAATGAATATTGTAAATGCACAAACAGTAATATCTCCACATTGCACGGTGCAATTCTGAAATTTTTAGCTTTTTCCTGTTAATCCTAGCATGATAAAGAAGATTCAAAGAGAGTGAGATGCCAGCTCCTTTCATTCAGTCAGTAGCTTCAAACATTTCTGGTATATGAAAAACATGTTTTTCAATGGCAAAAAATCAATGAATATTGTAAATGCACAAACAGTAATATCTCCACATTGCAAGGTGCAATTCTGAAATTTTTTGCTTTTTCCTGCTAATCCTAGCATGATAAAGAAGATTCAAAGAGAGTGAGATGCCAGCTCCTTTCATTCAGTCAGTAGCTTCAAACATTTCTGGTATATGAAAAACATGTTTTTCAATGGCAAAAATCAATGAATATTGTAAATGCACAAACAGTAATATCTCCACATTGCACGGTGCAATTCTGAAATTTTTAGCTTTTTCCTGTTAATCCTAGCATGATAAAGAAGATTCAAAGAGAGTGAGATGCCAGCTCCTTTCATTCAGTCAGTAGCTTCAAACATTTCTGGTATATGAAAAACATGTTTTTCAATGGCAAAAA
>NW_027368289.1:0-50910 GCF_046119375.1 Phyllobates terribilis | reverse complement strand
TTTACTCACTCTACACCAAGCACCTTGGACTTAACCTCAACACAATGGTAAGATGAGATAAAACACAACAAACTTTAACTCAACATAAAGGGAGATTGTACAACCCTAAACACCGAGAGCTTCCCAAGCATTCAAGCTCACACAATCAAGATTACATGAACAAGATACCTAGGCAACAAGGGGAAGATTCAATCTGCAAACTACACTACGTTTTTGGCCCATGAGAACACTTAGATTTCAATTCAATCAAAGGCCCTTTTGGTTAGGTCATTTTTGGCTTTTATACCTCCAATGACCAAGGCCTTCTACCAGCTGAAAGTTCGCCAAAATAGGTCCAAAATACCCTTAGGAAAGTGCCTTAAAAGAGTTAGGGAAAAGGGGTTGAAATGCACACTTTTACAACCTAGCCGGGTAAGGTGTAAAAGTGTGATAGTTTCACAAAAGTGACATTTGCAGCCTTGATCTTGATCTTGGATGGCTTTGATGTCTTCATTGGATTTGTTGGGTATGTTCACCTCTTCCATATACTAGAAGGGTGGAGGCAATGGGTTCCATTTGCTGTGTTGAATCCAAACCCAAAGTTGACTTCATAACTTGATGTTATCCGGGTAGCTTCAAAACATGTGACTTTGCAGACATGATGATGACCTTGAATGGAAGAGGTGTCTTCATGGAAGTTGTAGGATATTTTCTTCTCTATAGAACACTAGAATATGGGAGGCAAAAAGGGGTCATCTCATGTGTTACCTCTAAGATCAAAGTGGCCTCCTTGACCATGTCTTCTAGTCTCTTTGTCAAAGCTCTTGTGATGGGTCCTTGACTTGTTTGAATTGAGGATGCTCCTGCATCATTCCCTCCCTCTTGAGAGAGGCCTGACCCCAGGCCACCTCCTCCTATGGTGTTCAATGACTCCTCATGATCCTCCTCCTCCATGACTTCTTCATGGAACTCTTCTTGGTGCATTTGTGGGTGGAAGCCTCTAAATCTGTCATCTGAGGCTTGAGTGTGCTTCTTGGTAATACACACAAGTCTTGTATCTTTAGGCCACTCATGTATGAGCCAATATTTCACGTGTCTTGGCACCTTGGAGGCTAATATAGGCAATTGCAATTTGTTCTCTCGGTTCTTTGCCTTGTGCCTTGACTTCTTGTGCTCGCCAATGGGTTTCACCTTTGCCTTGCTCCTTTTATGTTCTGCAGACCTAATAATCTGAAATAGAGTAATAGGCTTGAGAGTAATTTTCTCATCATTGCACAAGAAAGGGTACTTGTTAGCATAACCATCATGCATCACTTTGTTACCATTTTGCCAAGGTTTCTCTAAGAGAAACTGACTTTCTTGGATAGTTAGAATGTCAAAAGAGATTGTGTTAATGTAATGGTCAATTTTAAGTGTTACCTTACATTTCCCATGTACTTTAAACTCTACACAATCATTCATCCAATAAATCTCATAAGGCCTAGGATGCAAAACCGAGACTAGTTGTAGTTTTTGGACTAATTCATTGTTAGCTATGTTGCAACAACTATCTCCATCTATGGTTAATTCACACACCTTGTTCTTAACTAGACACTTACTAGGATACAAGTCTTCTCCTAGTTTATCTTCCACAAGTTTAGTTTGGACCTTAAGGGATTTATTGCAACTAATGCTTGCACCTTGTTCATACTCTAGCTCTTCATTATGCACTAGTTCATTCTCACGCTCATCACTATGGTTAAGGTCATTGTTAATTTCATGAATAAGTTCAGAATCAAGTTGTCCTTATGCATTGATTATCATGTCTCCCTTGTTAGGACAATATTTCTCATAGTGACCCTTACCTTGACACTTAAGGCATTCTATGTTACTAGTCCGAGTGTTCATAGAGTGAGAAGTATGAGAAGGTTTAGAAGTACTCCCTTGGTTGCTAAAGGATGAAACTTGGAGCTTAGACAACTGGTAGGAATGGTCCTTGTATGGCTCTCTTGGAGCTATGACTTCCTTGGGCTTGTTTTGGTTAGCTCTTCCTACCTTTCCTTCCATGTATTGTTGTTGGAGTTGTTTGGCTTACTCCCTTGGAATGCTCTTTCCTTGAGCTTTCTCTCCAACTTCATGGCATTGTGAAGAAGTTCTCTACTTGTGGTGTAGGGGTACATGCTCACTTCCATGGAAATGGATGGATTCAATACCCTTAGGTACCTAGCAATGGTAGCCTCATTATCTTCACTCACATTGGCCTTGATCATGGTCATGTGCATGGCATTGTACACTTCCTCCACACTCATGCTTCCTTGCTTCAAATTCTCCAACCTTTGCCTCATTTCTTTTTTATAATGGTGAGGTATAAACCTTGCCCTCATGGCATCCTTCATCTCCTTCCATGTATTGATGGAAGGTTGAGATTTGATCCTCCTCTCTTGGATTAGGTTGTGCCACCACTTCTTTGCAAACTCTTGGAGCTCTAAGGTGGCTAGTTGCAACTTCTTCATCTCTTGAAAGTTGTGGCATGCAAAAATTTGCTCCATCTTCCTCTCCCATCTCATATATGTGGTTGGATCACACTTCCCTCCAAAGATTGAGATTTTGAACTTCACCTTGCCTAGGCCATCTTCCTCTCTTTGTCTAGGTTCTTGCCTTTGTTCTTGGAACCTTGGTCTCCTTCTTTGCCTCATGTACCTATCCTCCTGAAACTCATCAACATCATCATCACTATACCTATTCAAGTCAGGAGAGTTAGGGTTAGAAAATTCCCTTGGAAGTTCCATGGGTGGTGGTCTAGGCATGGATGGGTCATGGACTCTATCCTCCCTCCTAAAAGGATCTGGCCCTAGTGGTTGAGATCTTGCTCTAAGTCTCACATCTGGGGTTGGCAAGGGTGATTGAGGGTTTTGACATGAAGATCCTCCAACTTCAAAGTTGGTACCTAAAACCATGGGTGGGGTCCTAGGTCTTGTACCTTTGGATTCAAGGGTGGCTAGTCTACTAGCAATGTCATTCATGTTGCTAAGAAGTTCCTCCTTCATAGTCCTCATGAGGTTCACCAAATCTGGTTGATTGGTGATGCTATTGTCTGAGGGTAGGCGTGGGTGAACCTCATCTTGTTGAGATCCATGTTGGGATCCTTGTTGTGAGCTAGGCATGATCACAAAAACAACAAACAATGAACTAGGTTATGTTAGTCTAATTACTTGTGTTTGATGTATGTGTTTGTGTCACTCTTATCAAGTATGTTCCTCTTACTTGTTGGCTGTGTCTTGATACCTTGTAGATGCAATAATTCAAATATAAATCATGGAAGCTTGGTGCACTAAAGGTGATCACAATTCATTGAGCAAGTAAGATAGTAGTAATGATGATCACTTGCAAGAATAGTAAAGCAAGTTATGTGTGTATGTTCAAAGGGACATAGGAACTTTACCTCAGTAGGGAAACTTAAAGAAGCCTTGAATTTACCTTGCATGCCTCAGATATGTCCTTGAGAGTGAAGGTAGGAAGTGTGTTTACCCCAAGCTAAAGTAACCGGCTTAAGGCAAGAGGTGTGGGTTTAGGTTAGGGTGTGAGGGGCACATGGAAATCCCCTTCTCCTCCTTAATCTTGATGTTATTATCTCACTTGGACACGTACATAATGTTGCACGAAGAGTTGCTACAAAAGAATGTCACAAGATAAGCTTTGGGTCACTTAGAAACTTACACCAGATATGGGCTAAAAATGACCAAGTATGTACTTTCAAGATGGTTTTTCTTTCCCCTTTGATGTAACTTTGGGATCCCCAACTGTGGTGACTCTTAGTAGGTCTGTTGGTGTGGAAAAGGCACCAGATATTAGGACAAAGGCACGAGTCAAAACAATAGGGTTGATGTGCCAAAAAGCTAGGGCGGCTATTATCCAGCGGTTTTTGACCAAAAATGGCTAGGGAATGAGTTTTAAGGTGGTTCTTCTCCCCTTTTTGATGCCACCTATGTAATACCAATTGTATAACTTGTAGTAGAGGTGTTTGTGTGGGAAAGGCACCAGATATTAGGCCAAAGTAACGAGTCAAATCAATTGGGCTGGTGTGCCAAAAAGCGTGGTCGGCAAAAATCCAGTGGGTAATAGGGTGTATTTTGGCTGTTTGTGGTGCTGCTTTGTTTTTGCTCTACAAATCGTTTCCCTTGACCAAATTGCTTGATTTTTCTTGCCCTCTGCAGTTAAACATTTGTTCTTCAAGGGGCTCTTGAGAGTTCTGGATGAGGTTGTGTTTGGCTGGGTGAAATAAGGCTTAGAAGTTGGCTTCTTGCTCAGTTTTGCAAGAATCCGGGTAGGGTTTTGGCTAGGCAAATCTCATAGACATCCCTTCCTCTTGATTGGCTAATCTTTGGACTCCTTCAAGAACTCAACTTCAGCTATATTCCTGCAAAATTACACTCAAACACTCATGAGACAAGACCAAGAACAACAAGCACAAAATGATGGTTTTCAAGGGCTTTTAGGGGCTGTTTTTGTGTGTTGTCTTGCAAGCTTGCAAGATCAACTTGTTTTTGGGGTTTAAAAGTGAAAAATGGTTGATGAGTCAGCTGAACTCTGATACCACTTGATATAGGGATTCCCTACAATGGCTCCGACCAAGATTCTCAACCATTCACTAAACAAGAACAAGTGTTCTTAAGTTGGTGTTATAACTTGTTCAAGAACAAGGAAGAACAAAGAGAAAATAGAATGGGGGTTTGAGAAATCAGAAAGGATATATGCTTGATGATGATTTACTCACTCTACACCAAGTACCTTGGACTTAACCTCAACACAATGGTAAGATGAGATAAAACACAACAAACTTTAACTCAACATAAAGGGAGATTGTAGAACCCTAAACACCGTGAGTTTCCCAAGCATTCAAGCTGACACAATCAAGATTACATGAACAAGATACATAGTCAACAAGGGGTAGATTCAATCTGCAAACTACACTAAGATACACTACGTTTTTGGCCCATGAGAACACTTAGGTTTCAATTCAATCAAAGGCCATTTTGGTTAGGTCATTTTTGACTTTTATACCTCCAATGACCAAGGCCTTCTACCAGCTGCAAGCTCGCCAAAATAGGTCCAAAAAATACCCTTAGGAAAGTGCCTTAAAAGAGTTAGGGAAAAGGGGTAGAAATGCACACTTTTACAACCTAGCCGGGTAAGGTGTAAAAGTAAGATAATTTCACAAAAGTGACATTTGCAGCCTTGATATTGATCTTGGATGGCCTTGATGTCTTCATTGGATTTGTTGGGGATGTTCACCTCTTCCATATACTAGAAGGGTGGAGGCAATGGGTTCCATTTGGTGTGTTTAATCCAAAACCAAAGTTGCCTTCATAACTTGATCTTATCCTGGTAGCTTCAAAACATGTGACTTTGAAGACATGATGATGACCTTGAATGGAAGAGGTGTCCTCATGGAAGTTGTAGGATATTGTCTTCTCTATAGAATACTAGAATATGGGAGGCAAAAATGGGTCATCTCATGTGTTACCTCGAAGATCAAAGTGGCCTCCTTGACCATGTCTTCTAGTCTCTTTGTCAAAGCTCTTGTGATGGGTCCTTGACTTGTTTGAATTGAGGATGCTCCTGCATCACAATAATTAGGCGAACACACAGTTATTAGTTTCTCTCAACTCTCCTAGCTATTCCCTAATCTCTAAATAAAGATGAACTCTCTCTCTAGTTCGACAACCACGTTTAAAGATAATGAACTAAGCTATTTATACTATGGCATAATCACCAGGAACTAATTATCTAAAAGCAAGTAAATAATAATAAATAAAGTATTAAATCCAAACTAGCCGAATATAATGAAAAACTAGCTTCAACTGTTTAGATCTCGAATCTGGTAAATCTCTGACGAATTAAATCTTTCCTTCTTTAGCTCTAGGAAGATTTCTTTCCGTATATACGTGCTAGGTCCCTTATAGTGTCTTCGGTCCCCTTGAGCGCGTCCTCCTTGTGTAGCGTTTTACTTGTGCAGCTCGATCCGTCATTCTTATTGTTCGGTCCCCTTCAGTATCCCTCGGTTCCCTTGCTCCTAGTTAAGCGCCTTGAGCGCTCTTCCTCTTGTTGAACTCGCTCTTGCATCTTCTCTTAAGCTCGTTGCTTTCCACCCTTAAACCTCCTAAGTAACTCAAAGGTTTATCCATTTCCTGCGATATCTCACTCAATACACATATTAGTTCATAAGATAGTTTGTTATCATTAAAACTAAGGCATTATCAGTACAAACTAAGGGGTTAGTTCATATAACCAACAATTTCCCCCTTTTTAATGATGACAAACTTAGAATCCTAACATAGACATAATATAGAGCTTAGAAAAAGAAGTAGCTTTCAATCCCCCCTTAAACAATGAACAAGTAATAAACATCATCCTTTAATATCATATGTTCTAGTTTCCCCTAAATTAAATAACTCTTATGCCTGTATATTCCCCTTTTTGACATCATGTAAAAAGGAATGCTCAATATTAATCAAGGGAAACTAAGAGTAGCACGTGAGTGCCTTCTAGAGGAATGAGCAAGTGATACGAAAGAAAACACAACAAGTCTAGCCCTATCTCAGTACGCACTAGAGCAAGAAGGTAAGTGATCCAAAATAAGCATTTCATTGATAGATATATAAGAGCACACAGAAAAAAACAGTCAAAAAGAGCAAAACATAACAAGAATTTTAGAGGAGCTTTGGATTTCTAAGGGGCCCAAAAGGAACTGAGACAACAGTAACTCCCAATGGTATTCATCCTGGTAGTCATCCTCGCAACCCTCTTTCAAGGGTCCTATCATGAGCGCCTTTACATGATGAAGGTGCTAGTCGAGCATGCGCCTGAGCCCTGAAAGATGCCGATTTGTCTGAAGGACAGCTTCTAAGATGCGAAGCTGAATTCCCTCTGAGCTCATATTTGGCGGTAGCAGCGGCTTGGGGTCCTTCGAGGGGCTCTTGATGCGGCGAGGTCTGGGTTCTGATTTGGGAGGGGCTGAGGTGTCTGGCTTGGGTTTGGGTTAGAGCTTAGGCTCAATTCTGGGAGTGGAGCCAAGGGTAGAATCACAGTTCTTAGGGTACTATAAACAAAGATTATAAGTCCCTTTTAGGTAAAGAAGGATACGCTTGATGATGGCAACGTGCGACTCCCTTGGATCGGATTGGAAACGTGCACACAAAGTTATTGCAAAAACAATATCGGGCCTAGAGGCGGTTAATTACATTAAAGATCCTACCATACCTCTATAGAATGTTTCATTTTCCTTGGGGCCAATAAGGTCTGCATCTAGCTTAGTGCCTGTGGACACTGGAGTGTGAAGGGGTTTGTTGTTGTCCATCCCAAACTTCTTCATGATCTCCCATAGATACTTTTGTTGATGAATTTGATTGCCTCCAACCTTTTGCACCACTTTCAGTCCAAGAAAGAAGTTGAGTTCCCCTATCATGCTCATGTTAAACTTGCTACTCATCACGTCTTTGAAATTCTCTAGAAGCCCGCAAGTATACGGGGTCAGTTATAGTAATCAAGTGTCGATCCCATAGAGACCAATGTAATATTACTTGAAATAATGCTTGTGTGATAGGCGGAAAATATATGATATGGGAGAAATCTAACAAAGCTACCAAAATAAATAATAAAGATAGATAAAAGATACATGATAAGTGTGTCTAACATTAGGATCACCGTGACAATGCTTCAATAGATAAAATCAAAATCGGCCTGAATCTAGTCTAATTATTGAAGGTAAGTCATCTAAGGTAATTCACTAACTCCTTTCAGACTATAGTAAATGTGTCTAAACAAAACTATTAATCGTTGTCGCGTAGAGCTAATCTTATTCTAACCCATTAGGCACTTAGAGTCTAGATATAAATTGAAATAACATCCGCTCTCACGCTCCGCTAAATAAACCTAAACCTATAACATCTATGACGACTTAGTATCCTCAAGAGTAATTAAGTTGCTCTCGCACGCATAACACTCAGGTTCGATTCCTAGAGTTCCGGTATGAATTATCACCTCTCAGTCTCAAATCCCTACCCGATTACCTATTATCATTTTCACCTCTCAGTCACAAACTCTAATAGGATCCAATTAGCCTAGACTAAAATGGGCATAAAGCTTATAGGAACGAATCAATAATATTTCAATTTAAGCAAAAGATCAATTATATCTAAATTCACATTGTCTAGATCACCATAACATTAGAACTCGGAGCTTAGCTAAACATGATAGAAGATATCAACAGATTTAGACTAACCATCAATTTATATGGATTATGCATTAAACACCGGAGATAAAAATAAATCTCAATAATAAAATAATCCAAATTGACAAAAGGCTAGAACGATAATACCAATCTTTGAATCAAACTAGCATAGAAACTCCGTCTTGAAGTTCAATCCAGCAGCCGTCCGAAAAGGACGAACTACCGTCTTCTCTCCCAAAACAAAGAAAAACAAAAGTACTCTAGCCTCAAGCTAGTAGAAGAGAGGTCAATTGTAACATTAAACACCTAATTTATAACAAAGAAAAACCTCATCACATATTATAACTCCTTTGACTAATAGGCTCCCCAATAAATAACGTTCAAAACCATTCAACTTCTCTACCTAATCAATCTCCCCTTTATTAATTTACTCGACCAATTTATCAAATGACCCACCATTTCCTTTGACCAATGTATTATCATGTAGACCAAATCTTCAAATTGCATCCCATAAACCATCAAATCCATGAAATTCAAGTGGGCCATCATTGAGTCCAATCCAATATGCTTCGTTAAAAGCCCTATTCAAAAGTCTTGTATTATTTTGCCCAAAAATACCTGAAATATATAAAAGCACGAGTGTAGACTCCGAATAAGGGATAATGTGAAATTAACTATAAAATATATAAAATATGCATGAAAATAACTTAAACTAAGATGCAACTAGAGTCTTAAAATATGTACAAAATGGACGTTATCAAATCTCCCAAGCTTAAATCTTGCTTGTACTCAAGCAAGCACATCACTGATGAATCTAAGAAATATACAAAAAGTGTATCTCTCCAAGTGATATATGAATGATAATAACGAAAGATCAAACAGAAAACAAATCCCTTCCTAGCATGCTTCTCCATCAATGACAAGATAACATTAGTTCCAACACAATAAACACAATAGTCACAACCCAACCAAAGAAATACCACGTTGTCATACGTTGCTCCATTTCCTTTTTCTTCACTTATTCATTTTTTTTCAATCAAGAATATCTTCAATTGTTGGCAGCAACATGTTTCGAACCCGAGCAGAATTACAATGCCAAGGATCTACTGATCCCTGCTAAGCACTCCAAAATGTCCTCTATTAGTGGTAGCAGCATGTTTCGAACCCGAGCGGAATTACCACGCCAAGGATCTACTCCTCCCTGCCAACCACTCGGGCAACACCCAAGGGGTTTTCTTTTGATTTATTTTATTTGTTATTTTTTTTATGAAGAGGAAAGAAGAAAATATAAACAACATGATAAAAATATGTGATCATAGGACTTATGCAAATATAGTATCTGTCCTAACGAATCTTAATTAAAGTCCACATGCTCAGGTCAATGTCAAAAGCATGATCAATCATATCATCCTCATAACGCAATTGTAATATTAACAACTAAAGCATATTAAAAAGATTCTCAGTCAATGCACCATTATAAGTACCTGCAAAGGAATAAACAAGGGAATAATCCAACATCCAAATGCAAATATGCAATGCAATGCATGAGAAAAGAGAAAATAAAGAAAGAAGAAAATGAAAAAAATAAATAAAAATATGCAAAATCACACTAAATTGCAAACAGAGTCTATACATGAAGTTATCTCTCCCTAAAACTTAAATCCTACACTGACCAAATGTAGAGAAAAAGAAAGAGGAAAAGAAACTCACTAAGAAAATTAGGTTTTCGAACATCTTTACATTAAACACTAAGTGGCAACAGAAACCAGGGGTGATGGTTTACATTAAGATGGAGGAGGTAGCTGTTTATTTATTTATTTTTGACCTGAAACACACACAAAAACATCAAAGCAAAAATAATGACCTAGACATACCAATAGAGATAACAACTAATATTAACAATTGGTCCCCGACAACGGTGCCAAAACATGATGTGGCTAAAACCTACCCGCAAGTATACGGGGTCAGTTTTAGTAATCAAGTGTCGATCCCATAGAGACCAATGTAATATTAATTGAAATAATACCGGTGTGCTAGGCCGAAAATATATGATATGGGAGAAATCTAACAAAGCTACCAAAATAAACTAATAAAGAGAGATAAAAGATACATGATAAGTGTGTCTAACATTAAGGATCACTGTGACAATGCTTCAATAGATAAAATCAAAATCCGCCTGTAACTAGTCTAATTATTGAAGGTAAGTCATCTAAAGTAATTCACTAACTCCTTTCAGACGATAGTAAATGTGTTTAAACAAAACTAGTAATCGTTGTCTCGCAGAGCTAATCTTATTCAAACCCATTAGGCACTTATAGTCTAGATATAAACTGAAATAACATCCGCTCTTGCGCTCCGGTAAATCAACCTAAACGTAGAACATATATGATGACTTAGTATCCTCAAGAGTAATTAAGTTGCTCTTGCACGCATAACACTCAGGTTCGATTCCTAAAGTTCCGGTATGAATTATCACCTCTCAGTCTCAAATCCCTACCTGATTACCTATTATCGTTTTCACCTCTCAATCACAAACTCTAATAGGATCCAATTAGCCTAGACTAAAATGGGCATAAAGCTTATAGGAACGAATCAATATTATTTCAATTTAAGCAAAAGATCAATTATATCTAAATTCACATTGTCTAGATCACCATAAGCTTAGAACTCGAAGCTTAGCTAAGCATGATCGAAGATATCAATAGATTTAGACTAACCATCAATTTATATGGATTATGCATTCAACACCAGAGATAAAAATAAATCTCAATAATAAAATAATCCAAATTGACAAAAGGGCTAGAATGATAATACCAATCTTTGAATCAAACTAGCATAGAAACTCCATCTTGAAGTTCAATCCAGCAGCCGTCCAAAAAGGACGAACTACCGTCTTCTCTCCCAAAACATAGAAAAACAAAAGTACTCTAGCCTCAAGCTAGCAGAAGAGAGGTCAATTGTAACATTCAACACCTAATTTATAACAAAGTTAAACCTCCTCACATATTGTAGCTCCTTTGACTAATAGGCTCCCGCATAAATAACGTTCAAAACCATTCAACTTCTCTACCTAAGTAATCTCCCTTAATTAATTTATTTGACCAATTTATCAAATGACCCACCATTTCCTTTGACCAATGCATTATCATGTAGATAAAATCTTCAAATTGCATCCCATAAAACATGAACTTCATGAAATTCAAGTGGGCCATCATTGAGTCCAATCCAATATGATTTGTTAAAAGCCTCTTCAAAAGTCTTGTATTATTTTTCCCAAAAATACTTGAAATATATAAAAGCACGAGTGTAGACTCCGAATACAAGATAATGTGAAATTAACAATAAAATATATAAAATATGCATGAAAATAACTTAAACTAAGATGCAACTAGACTACTAAAATATGTACAAAATGGACGTTATCACATACAATTATTTATTTATCACACCATTGAGAAAGGCCGTCTTCACATCCATTTGAAACAACTCGAAGCCCTTGTGTGAAGCAAAGGCAATGATAAGTCGAATGGCCTCTAACCTGGAAACTGGAGCGTAGGTCTCGTCATAATCGATTCCTTCTTGTTGATTATACCCTTGTTCTACCAAACGTGCTTTGTTCCTTACCACAGGTTCTGAATCATCGAGCTTGTTGCGAAAGACCCAGCGAGTGCCTATGATGGTGCGATTGGAAGGATTAGGAACAAGGCGCCAGACTTTATTTCGCTCGAACTCATGAAGCTCTTCTTGCATGGCTGCCACCCAATCTGGATCGAGAATAGTTTCTTTTATATTATTAGGCTCAGTAAGGGAGACGAAGGCGTTGAAGGCACAAAGGCTGGTTTCCTCAGTTGTTTCATCAAGTGCTTCAGTGATTGTCTCCGGACGTGCTAGTCAAGCTACACGAGAGCGAGAGTGAATTCCATAATGGACTGGGGTGAGCATGTTCATTGGAGGATGAGCACCTTGTTGTTGAAAAGTTCTAGTGGGAGGCTCTGTGTTCTGATCAAGGATTGAGTTTGAAGGTCCTTCGTTGTCACTTTCTGAATTAGGGCCTGAGGGAGCTGAGACTGTATAGGAAAGGGAGAGTGGGTTGAAGGCTTTAAGAGGAGGAGCTCGATCAACATCTAAAGATGCTTCTAAGGGGTGACTTTTGGAATGGATCGGAGGTATTTGTCGAGGAAGTGAGGAACGCTCCTTCATCAAAAACTATATGTATGCTCTCCTCGAAGGTTGTTGTTCTTTGGTTGAACACCTTGTACACTTTGCTTGGTGGGACATAGCCAAGAAAGATACCTTCATCACTTCGTGCATCAAACTTTCGTAAATTATCTTTTCCATTACTCAGCATGTAGCACTTGCATCCAAAAGCCTGAAATGAGATATGCTTGGAGGGTATCCCTTGATCAGCTCGTAAGGAGTCTTTCCTAAAGAACGGTGCATAAGAGCTCGGTTGGTGATGTAACATGAAGTGTTCACCGCTTCAGCCCATAGAGAGGGAGTGACACCACTTTGAAGTAGCATAATGCGTGCCATCTCTACTAACGTTCGGTTATTTCTTTCTATCACCCCATTCTGTTGTGGTGTCCTAGGAGATGAGAAGTTGTGAGTAATTTCTTTCAATGCAGTAACTTAGCATCTCTCCATTCTCAAATTCAGTTCCATGATCAGATCTTATAGAGCGCACCTTCAGAGATAGAGAATTCTCGAGTAGGGCGACTAGCTCGATGAAGCACAAGGAGGCTTGATCCTTGGAGCACAGGAATAAGGTCCAAAGGAACCTAGCGTAATCATCAACAATCAAAAAAATGTAGAGTGCTCCACCAGGACTTTGAACACGCATTGGCCCATAGAGGTCCATATGAAGAAGCTCAAGGGGCTTATTTGTTGTGACATTCTGCTTAGCTTTGAATGAGGTTCTGACTTGTTTACCCTTAACATAATTAGCACAGTGTGTCAAGTTCTCTATCTTGATAAGAGGTAGACCGCGAACTAGCTCCTTTGCACACAACTTATGTAGAAGATGAAGATTGACGTGCTCGAGTCGTTGATGCCATAATTCTGTCTGATCTTCTATTAGCGAGACAAAGGTGACCTTTTGGGATGAATATGGAGTCGAATATATAGGTACTATTGACTCGCTTCCCCCTTAGGATGATTTCCCCAATAGCATTTCTCACGAGGCACTTCAAGGTGGTGAAGGTCACTTTGTTTGGTCCCTCATCACAGAGTTGAGCTACGCTTAAGAGGTTGTAACGAAGGCTCTCCATAAAGTTCACCATTTGGATCTCTATCTTGTCATTGACATGTACCTTCCATGTCCAGTGATTTCTTTAGCTCTCTTGTCACCAAATGATACATTTCCACCGTCATATACTTGAAAACTACTTAATCTCTCATTGTCTCCAGTCATGTGACATGAGTAGCTACTATCTATGTACCATTTGCTCTCGCTGCTCAAGTTTTCCTCAGAAGTGTCTGCCTCTGCATTAGCCATGAGACATTTGCCTTGGAATCCTTCATGAAGTTTAGCTTCATCATCTTCTTCTCCCCATGCAGAGAAAAGTGCCTTCTTCTTAGTGGCCTCTACCTTTGGGTTAGTGCACGTCATGGCAAGATGTCCCTTCTCCTGGCAGTTATAGCATGCATACTCCTTGAGACAGCGCTTGGCTGATGACGATGCTTCTCCTGGTCCATCTCTCTTTTCGATCCATTTCTTAACCATCTTAGTCATGACAGCAACTTCTTTATCATCGTCCTCATCTTCTTCACCATCATTGATATCCATCTTCTCAAGCACCTTCGTGAGCTTCAACGTTGTTCCAGTGGCTTCCTTTACCTTTAATTGTGTCAAGGTAAAGCAATTCAAGAGCTCTTTCAAAGTTAAGCCAGACATCACAACAAATAAGCCCCTTGAGCTACTCCACATGGACCTTTGTGGGCCAATGCGTGTTCAAAGCCCTGGTGGAGCACGTTATATCTTTGTGATCATCGACAACTATTCAAGGTTCAAATGGACCTTATTCCTGTGCTCCAAGGATCAAGCCTTCTCACTCTTCATCGAGCTAGTCGCCTTACTTGATAATTCCCTATCCCTAAAGGTGCGATCTATAAGATCAGACCATGGAACTGACTTCGAGAATGGCGATATGTTCAGCTACTGTATTGAAAGGGGAATAACTCACAACTTCTCAGCCCCTAGGACTCCACAACAGAATGGAGTAGTTGAAAGAAAGAACATGACGCTAGTGGAGATGGTTCGCACTATGCTACTTCAAAGTGGAGTCTCCCCCTCACTATGGGCTGAAGCGGTGAACACAACATGCTATATCACCAACATAGCCCTTGTACGACCTTCACTAGGCAAGAATCCATATGAGCTAATCAAGGGATATCCTCCAAGCATCTCTCATTTCAGGGTCTTTGGGTGCAAGTGCTATGTGTTGAACAATGCGAAAGACAACATGGGTAAGTTCGATGCATGATGTGATGAAGCCATCTTTACTGGTTATGTCCCAGCAAGCAAAGCATACAAGGTGTCCAACCAAAGAACAAGAACTTTCTGTGTCTTCAACGCCTTCGTCTCACTCACTGAGCCTAAGAACATCAAAGAGGCCATCCTTGATCCAGATTGGGTGGCAGCCAAGCAAGAAGAGCTTAATGAGTTCGAGCAGAATCAAGTCGCGCCTAGTTCCTAAGCCTCCAATCACACCATCATTGGCACTCCCTGGGTATTTTGAAACAAGCTCGACGACTCAGGAGTTGTGGTATTTGGATTCTACTTTCTTATTCCACTAATATTAGTTACTTCACAATTTGTTATAATACGAAAAATGTCATCATTCTTAAATTTAATAATAACAATATAGAGTTTCTAATCTATTTTATCTACACTCCGTTGAATAAGAATGATAAGCAAGAATTTTGGGATAAACTTCATCACAAAATTTCTAAGATGAACCTTCCATTTCTTATAATGGGAGATTTCAATGAAATTCTGTCGGCTTCAGATAAATGGGGAGGAAATATAGCAAATCATTGCAGATTTTTTAGAATTCAAAACCTTATGAACCATTTTGGACTTGTGTCTATTCCATTTAAATGGTTTCTGTACACTTGGAGAAGTTCTCTCGATTTCTCAAAAACTATTTTAGAAAGATTGGACAGGTGTCTGGCTCAACCCATAATCAATAATTGGTTTAATCTGATTGAAACAATCCATCTTCCTTCTACTACTTCAAACCACTATTGCATTATTCTTACATTGAAAAATAATCACCACCATAAAAACTACCCATTTAGATTTGAAAATACATGGATTGATCATCCTCAATATATCAATTTAGTTAAAAATGCATGGTCTTTGAATAATGATGGCTCCTTTATGTTTAATCTTATATGGAACAACGACGACTAAAAAATCTTTCAAAAACTTGGAAAAAAACGATTCACTAACAACAATCATAATCAATTAATACAGACTTGTACAAGCTTAACTAATATTCAACATGATCTATTAAATAATCCAACGAATCATTGTTGATTAAAATATCAGAACATAACTAATAAATATAACGCTCTCTTATCCTTTCAGCACAAATACTGGGTCTAGAGAGCAAAGGTTCAGAATAATTCTAATATGGATAAAAATACCAAATATTTTCAAAATGTGGAAAAACAAATAATGGTCAAGCAAAAAATCACACATTTTACTTCTATTGATGGAAACAATATACAGAACAAAAAGAAATCCAAGAAGCTATTACAAAAGATTTACAAACTCGTATTAGTTCACAACGTTTCAATCCCATAGACGACCGCGATTTTGAAATTATCCCAAATATCATTTCAAACGAAGATGATTCTATTTTAATAAAAAGACCTACAACGGTGGAAATTAAAAAATTGTTAAAAACTTACCTAAAAATAAAACTTGTGGACCTAATGGATTTCCGGTGGAATTTTATTAGGCATTCTGGCCTATTGTTGGTAATTATATTATCAAATCGGTTCAAGCATTCTTTCATAGTGGTAGTTTTCTAAATGAAGCTACTCAGTCTTTCATTACATTAATTCCTAAAAATGACAATCCTCAAACGATTAATCATTATCGCCCGATCAGTCTTTTCAATACTACTTATAAAATTATCACAAAACTATTATCAAATAGACTTCAAACTTTTCTTCCAAAAATCCTAAATCCTTTACAAGGTGCTTTTGTTCAGGAAAGATTAATTCAAGATAATATTTTAACAGCTCATGATATTTCCACTATTTCTATAAAAAGAATAAAGGAACGATAGGCTGGATGGTAATAAAAATGATATGGAAAAAGCATATGATAAAATTCAATGGCCCTTTATTGAAAAATGCTTCTGTTGTTTGGATTTTCGGATCAATGGACTTCCTTAATTAAATGTATATCTTCTCCATCATTTTAGTTATAATTAATAACAAACCAGGGCCTATCTTTAAGCCGAAATTTTTTATTTGTCAAGGTGATCCAATTGCTCCTTTTATATTTATTATTGTAATGTAATATTTAGCAAGATACCTAACAAGAGAATCTCAAAAGCGCATGCATAAAGTCGGGATTAAAATTTGTAATAATGAGATGTGTATTCTTTTTCTTAGGTTTGCCGATAATACAATAATATTTACGAATGCAAATGTTACTAATGCTAAATTTGTCAAAAATACTTTAGATCACTTGTCTAAAATTTCAGGTTTTAAAATTTGATTATGACAAGAGCTCTATACAATTTTCGAGAAATATTTTATCCTTTACTAGAAACACAATTGCTTCATAATTACAGATTCGTATAACCTCTTCTATGGAAAAATACTTAGGCATTCCAATTATTGCACGAAAAGTTAAAAACGAATGTTTTGAGTATGCAATTAACAAATTAAAAAATCAACTCTCTACTTGGAAAGCCAATAATCTATCACATGCTGGAAAATTTGTTCACATAAAATCTAATTTACTCTCTCAAACAAATTACTTAATGCACAGTTTTTATCTCCCAACAGGTGTTCATATTGAAATTGATGACATCAATAAAAAAATCTTCTGGAATAATTACAATCAAAATTCCAAATCTCTTATTTCATGGGACAATATTCGTTAGCCATAAAACTGTGGAGGAATTAATATTCATAAAGCTGATGATATAAATATTTCTCTCCAAATAAAACTTGTTTGGAAAATTATTAATTATGAAAATAATATATGGGTTAAGATTATTACAGAAAAATTTCTTAAAACTAATAGTCTTTTAAAATATAATAAAAAATCAAAACACTCTTTGCAATTTAGAAGACTATTACATTTACGTGATATATTCAAGAATGGACTTTTTTGGGTATTAGGTAATGGAAAAAATCAATTTTTGGAATGACAACTGGATTCCTAACATCAATATCAAACCTTATTTCAACCCGATTGCTCACGATAATACTATGAAAGTATCACATTTCATTACGAAAATTATGGGATCCATTGAAGTTAGCCATTTATCTTCCGATTAACATAGTCAATCAAATTGTTAAAATTTATATTTCATCCACTAACATAGAAGATAAATTAATTATTTGGAGCTTGTCAAGCTCAAGTGATTTTAGTACCAAAAGTGTTATTGAATTAACGAGAAATAATAAAATTAATTCGAGTTCTACAGTTTTCAATAAAATGTGGAACCTTAATATTCCTCCAAAAACTAAAAACTTCCTATGAAAAACCTTATCAGATTGTCTTTCAACTAAGGAAAGGTTAAATAGATATTTTAATAGAGTACCAAATTATTGTACCTCGTGTAAGAGCCCCATGGAAACAACTTCTCATTTCTTTTTTGAGTGCCTCATAACTAAAAATATGATTCATCTATTACAACAAAGAAATTGTAAAAGTATCAATTACACCCACTCTAATAATTTTATTAATGACTTCGATCATTTTATTAGTAATAACAAGAATATGGAAATTATGTATTTTCTATGGTATGAATTATGGAGAGATAGGAATAGGAAATTTTTTAAGAGAAACCACACTAAATCTTCTCCTATTGATGTAGCTTTCATTCAATTTCATTCTTGGATGGCTACCAAATTTTTTAATTCTGATTGTGAAAACAATATTAAGAACAGCACTACTGCTAATTTTATGCGTATGAAAAATATCTCGAATTGGATACGACTTCCTGAAGGATGATTTAAAGTTAATTTTGACGCCTCCTTTTGTCCAAATGGGGACTCTTATATTGGAACCATAATTAGAGATAACATGGGAAATATTAAAAAAATTACTCAAAAGAAAATAGATTCTTCTTCACCAATGCAAGCAGAAGCTATAGCAGCCATTCAGGCTACAAAAACAGCAAGAGCACTTAAGTTAGAAAGAATAATTTTAGAAGGAGATAACCTGACTGTGATAAATGCAATACGTAAACTTTGGCAGGTTCCATGGAGCATCCAAAACATAATCAAGGAGTTGGAAATAGAGAACACCCAATTCAAAGAAGTAAAAGTCTTCCACTGCTTTAGAGAAAATAATAAAGTTGCAGCTATCCTGGCCTCGAATGAAGTTTAGAACATAGATTTGGATGATTTAATGTAGCTTACTGACATTCATAATGTACCTTATAACTATTCCAGGACTTTCCGCCTTTGCTCTATAGTTTTCTTTTTAAGTTTGTAAGCATTATCTTGCATGATAATGCGGGATTGCCTCCTGGTTAGGGATGATTCCCTTTGTTGACCTGCCATCAAAAAAATGTTTACACTTCTTATATACCTATTCAAAAATATTGGATTCACATACTCAAATTAAAGACTCGCACTTTCAAACCACATAATAATACTTCAAGACAAAAAAAAATACTTGCGCAATTTTTTTTTAATTTGCTTGCATTTCTCAAGCCAATAGCCAAATATTTCAAACTAACAGCTTGCACTCTCGCGCCAACTCTCATGTAGCCTAGCAGTTGGGATTTCGCCCCCTCATACCGAGATGTCAGGGGTTCGATCCCTGTGAGTGGCATCCCTCTCACCAATTTATTCAAATAGGTGTGTGGGGGGTCTACCAATGGGCTTGTTATTGTCCATCCCAACCTTCTTTATGATCTCCCTTAAGTACTCTTACTGATGAATTTGAATGCCTTCAGCCTTTTGCACCACTTGAAGGATGAGAAAAAAGTTGAGTTCCCCTATCATGCTCATGTTCAACTTTCTGCTCATCACGTCTTTGAATTTTTCTAAAAGCGACATGTTAGTGGAGCCAAAATTAATGTCATTAATGTATACCTGAACCACTAGGATGTCGCTTTTAAGTTCCTAGATGAAGAGCATTTTGTCAATTGTTCCCCTTTTGTAGTTATTAGCGAGGAGGTACTCGGAGAGACAGTCATACCATGCCCTTGGTGCTTGCTTTAATCCATAGAGTGCCTTGTATAGAAAATACACGTGCTCAGGGTGTTTTGAGTCCTTGAAGCTTGGGGGTTGCTTCACATACACTTCTTTGTTGAGCACACCATTGAGGAGAACGTCATCACATCCATTTGAAAAAGCTTGATGCCCTTATGTGAAGTGAAGGCTATCAAAATACGAATAGCCACTAATCGAGCGACTAGAGCATAATTCTCGTCAAAATCGATCCCCTCTTGTTCATTATACCCTTGTGATACCCCCTTTTGTTCCGCCCGCCGAGCTAATATAAATATTCTTTATACCTAATTTATGTAAGAAATTGTTATTAGGAATATTATTCGATTTAGTCTCTACTAAACATAATATATCTAATGAGTTTGATCTTTTTATAAAAGATATTTCAGTCCAGAAATCAGGTCTTTTAGTTCCCCGACAATTCTAGTAGGCAATATTCATTTAATTAGTTTGTGTTATCGGAATCAGAAGGTAGGAGACCCACAATATAAAATAAGCAAGAGAATCCATTATCGGGAGATAACAGACACTAAAAATACTTACAACAATGCAATTTGAATAACCAAGAGAATCCATTATGAAATCATAACGGACAATAAGAGTAATAGAGTCAAGAGAATCCATTATCAAGCGATAACGGACAATAAAAATACTTACAAGAATGCAATTTGATGAAACAAGAGAATCCATTATCAAAGATATCAGACAATAAAAATAAGAGAATCAAGAAGTGTAAACATTTTATTTGTGTACGTGAACTAATATATATTTTGTGTTTCTGAATGTGTAAGTCGCTAACTTCATAGTGCAATCCTTCACTATGACGTCTATCAAGAAGTGTAAACATTTGATTCGATGGACAGTGTGGATTGTGAAGATCTTAGTCTAACTAAAGATAGAACTTTTGTGTGGAAATACAAGACTAAGAACAAAAAAATATTTTAATTCCAAAACGTTGTTGATTTGACTTCTTGTGAGACTTACAATATGATATAGGAATTCCCTACAATGGCTCGGACCTAGATTCTCAACCAATCACTAAACAAGAACAAGTGTTCTTAAGTTGGTGTTCTAACTTGTTCAAGAACAAGGAAGAACAAAGAGAAAATAGAATGGGGGTTTGAGAAATCAGAAAGGATAGATGCTTGATGATGATTTAATCACTACAAACCAAGCACCTTGGACTTAACCTCAACACAATGGTAAGATGAGATAAAACACAACAAACTTTAACTCAACATAAAGGGAGATTGTACAACCCTAAACACCGAGAGCTTCCCAAGCATTCAAGATCACACAATCAAGATTACATGAACAAGATACCTAGGCAACAAGGGGCAGATTCAATCTGCAAACTACACTAAGATACACTACGTTTTTGGCCCATGAGAACACTTAGGTTTCAATTCAATCAAAGGCCCTTTCGGTTAGGTCATTTTTGGCTTTTATACCTCTAATGACCAAGGCCTTCTACCAGCTGAAAGTTCGCCAAAATAGGTCCAAAATACCCTTAGGAAATTTCCTTAAAAGAGTTAGGGAAAAGGGGTAGAAATGCACACTTTTACAACCTAGCCGGGTAAGGTGTAAAAGTGTGATAGTTTCACAAAAGTGACATTTGCAGCCTTGATCTTGATCTTGGATGGCCTTGATGTCTTCATTGGATTTGTTGGGGATGTTCACCTCTTTCATATACTAGAAGGGTGGAGGCAATGGGTTCGATTTGGTGTGTTGAATCCAAACCCAAAGTTGACTTCATAACTTGATCTTATCCGGGTAGCTTCAAAACATGTCACTTTGCAGACATGATGATGACCTTGAATGGAAGAGGTGTCTTCATGGAAGTTGTAGGATATTGTCTTCTCTATAGAAAACTAGAAGATGGGAGGCAAAAAGGGGTCTTCTCATGTGTTACCTCTAAGATCAAAGTGGCCTCCTTGACCATGTCATCTAGTCTCTTTGTCAAAGCTCTTGTGATGGGTCCTTGACTTGTTTGAATTGAGGATGCTCCTGCATCATTCCCTCCCTCTTGAGAGAGGCCTGACCCCAGGCCACCTCCTCCTATGGTGTTCAATGACTCCTCATGATCCTCTTCATGGAACTCTTCTATGTGCATTTGTGGGTGGAAGCCTCTAAATCTGTCATCTGAGGCTTGATTGTTCTTCTTTGTAATAATAAAAAGTCTTGTATCTTTAGGCCACTCATGTATGAGCCAATATTTCACGTGTCTTGGCACCTTGGAGGCTAATATAGGCAATTGCAATTTGTTCTCTCGGTTCTTTGCCTTGTGCCTTGACTTCTTGTCCTCGCCAATGGGTTTCTCCTTTGCCTTGCTCCTTTTATGTTCTGCAGCCCTAATAATCTGAAATGGAGTAATAGGCTTGAGAGTAATTTTATCATCATTGCACAAGAAAGGGTACTTGTTAGCAAAACCATCATGCATCACTTTGTTACCATTTTGCCAAGGTTTCTCTAAGAGAAACTGACTTTCTTGGATAGTTAGAATGTCAAAAGAGATTGTGTTAATGTAATGGTCAATTTTAAGTGTTACCTTACATTGCCAATGTACTTTAAACTCTACACAATCATTCATCCAATAAAGCTCATAAGGCCTAGGATGCAAAACCGAGACTAGTTGTAGTTTTTGGACTAATTCATTGTTAGCTATGTTGCAACAACTATCTCCATCTATGGTTAATTCACACACCTTGTCCTTAACTAGACACTTACTAGGATACAAGTCTTCTCCTAGTTTATCTTCCACAAGTTTAGTTTGGACCTTAAGGGATTTATTGCAACTAATGCTTGCACCTTGTTCATACTCTAGCTCTTCATTATGCACTAGTTCATTCTCACGCTCATCACTATGGTTAAGGTCATTGTTAATTTCACGAATAAGTTCAGAATCAATTTGTCATAATGCATTGATTATCATGTCTCCCTTGTTAGTACAATATTTCTCATATTGACCCTTACCTTGACACTTAAGGCATTCTATGTTACTAGTCCGAGTGTTCATAGAGTGAGAAGTATGAGAAGTTTTAGAAGTAATCCCTTGGTTGCTAAAGGATGAAACTTGGAGCTTAGACAACTGGTAGGAATGGTCCTTGTATGGCTCTCTTGGAGCTATGACTTCCTTGGGCTTGTTTTGGTTAGCTCTTCCTACCTTTCCTTCCATGTATTGTTGTTGGAGTTGTTTGGCTTACTCCCTTGGAATGCTCTTTCCTTGAGCTTTCTCTCCAACTTCATGGCATTGTGAGTTCTCTACTTGTGGTGTAGGGGTACATGCTCACTTCCATGGAAATGGATGGATTCAATACCCTTAGGTACCTAGCAATGGTAGCCTCATCATCTTCACTCACATTGGCCTTGATCATGGTCATGTGCATGGCATTGTACACTTCCTCCACACTCATGCTTCCTTGCTTCAAATTCACCAACCTTTGCCTCATTTCTTTTTTATAATGGTGAGGTATAACCCTTGCCCTCATGGCATCCTTCATCTCCTTCCATGTATTGATGGAAGGTTGAGATTTGATCCTCCTCTCTTGGATTAGGTTGTGCCACCACTTCTTTGCAAACTCTTGGAGTCCTAAGGTGGCTAGTTGCAACTTCTTCATCTCTTGAAAGTTGTGGCATGCAAAAATTTGCTCCATCTTCCTCTCCCATCTCATATATGAGGTTGGATCACACTTCCCTCCAAAGCATGAGATTTTGAACTTCACCTTGCCTAGGCCATCTTCCTCTCTTTGTCTAGGTTCTTGCCCTTGTTCTTGGAACCTTGGTCTCTTTCTTTGCCTCATGTACCTATCCTCCTGAAACTCATCAACATCATCATCACTATACCTATTCAAATCAGGAGAGTTAGGGTTAGAAAATTCCCTTGGAAGTGCCATGGGTGGTGGTCTAGGCATGGATGGGTCATGGACTCTAACCTGCCTCCTAAAAGGATCTGGCCCTAGTGGTTGAGATCTTGCTCTAAGTCTCACATCTGGGGTAGGCAAGGGCGCTTGAGGGTTTGGACATGAAGATCCTCCAACTTCAAAGTTGGTACCTAAAACCATGGATGGGGTCATAGGTCTTGTACCTTTGGATTCAAGGGTGGCTAGTCTACTAGCAATTTCATTCATGTTGCTAAGAAGTTCCTCCTTCATAGTCCTCATGAGGTTCACCAAATCTGGTTGATTGGTGATGCTATTGTCTGAGGGTAGGCGTGGGTGAACCTCATCTTGTTGAGATCCATGTTGGGATCCTTGTTGTGAGCTAGGCATGATCACAAAAACAACAAACTATGAACTAGGTTATGTTAGTCTAATTACTTGTGTTTGATGTATGTGGTTGTGTCACTCTTGTCAAGTATGTTCCTCTTACTTGTTGGCTATGTCTTGATACCTTGTAGATGCAATAATTCAAATATAAGTCATGGAAGCTTGGTGCACTAAAGGTGATCACAATTCATTGAGCAAGTAAGATAGTAGTAATGATGATCACTTGCAAGAATAGTAAAGCAAGTTATGTGTGTATGCTCAAAGGGACTTAGGAACTTTACCTCAGTTGGGAAACTTAAAGAAGCCTTGAATTTACCTTGCATGCCTCAGATATGTCCTTGAGAGTGAAGGTAGGAAGTGTGTTTAACCCAAGCTAAAGTAACCGGGCTTAAGGCAAGAGGTGTGGGTTTAGGCTAGGGTGTGAGGAGCACATGGCAATCCCCTTCTCCTCCTTAATCTTGATGTTATTATCTCACTTGGACACGTACATAATGTTGTACAAAGAGTTGTTACAAAAGAATGTCACAAGATAAGCTTTTGGTCACTTAGAAACTTACACCGGATATGGGCTAAAAATGACCAAGTATGTACTTTCAAGATGATTTTTCTTTCCCCTTTGATGTAACTTTGGGATCCCCAACTGTGGTAACTTTTAGTAGGTCTGTTGGTGTGGAAAAGGCACCAGAGATTAGGACAAAGGCACGAGTCAAAACAATAGGGTTGATGTGCCAAAAAGCTAGGCCGGCTATTATCCAGCGGTTTTTGACCAAAAATGGCTAGGCAATGAGTTTTAAGGTGGTTCTTCTGCCCTTTTTGATGCCACCTATGTAATGCCAACTGTAATAACTTGTATTAGAGGTGTTTGTGTGGGAAATACACCAGATATTAGGCCAAAGTAACGAGTCAAATCAATTCGGCTGGTGTGCAAAAAAGCGTGGTCGGCAAAAATCCAGTGGGTAATAGGGTGTATTTTGGCTGTTTGTGGTGCTGCTTTGTTTTTTCTCTACAAATCGTTTCCCTTGACCAAATTGCTTGATTTTTCTTGCCCTCTGCAGTTAAACATTTTTTCTTCAAGGGGCTCTTGAGAGTTCTGGATGGGGTTGTGTTTGGCTGGGTGAAATAAGGCTTAGAAGTTGGCTTCTTGCTCAGTTTTGCAAGAATCCGGGTAGGGTTTTGGCTAGGCAAATCTCATAGACATTCCTTCCTCTTGATTGGATAATCTTTGGAATCCTTCAAGAACTCAACTTCAGCTATATTCCTGCAAAATTACACTCAAACACTCATGAGACAAGACCAAGAACAACAAGCATAAAATGATGGTTTTCAAGGGCTTTTAGGGGCTGTTTTTGTGTGTTGTCTTGCAAGCTTGCAAGATCAACTTGTTTTTGGGTTTTAAAAGTGAAAAATGGTTGATGAATCAGCTGAGCTCTGATACCACTTGATATAGGGATTCCCTACAATGGCTCCGACCAAGATTCTCAACCATTCACTAAACAAGTACAAGTGTTCTTAAGTTGGTGTTATAACTTGTTCAAGAACAAGGAAGAACAAAGAGAAAATAGAATGGGGGATTGAGAAATCAGAAAGGATAGATGCTTGATGATGATTTACTCACTCTACACCAAGTACCTTGGACTTAACCTCAACACAATGGTGAGATGAGATAAAACACAACAAACATTAACTCAACATAAAGGGAGACTGTACAACCCTAAACACCGTGAGCTTCCCAAGCATTCAAGCTGACAAAATAAAGATTACATGAACAAGATACATAGGCAACAAGGGGTAGATTCAATCTGCAAACTACACTAAGATACACTACGTTTTTGGCCCGTGAGAACACTTAGGTTTCAATTCAATCAAAGGCCCTTTTGGTTAGGTCATTTTTGGCTTTTATACCTCCAATGACCAAGGCCTTCTACCAGCTGAAAGCTCGCCAAAATAGCTCCAAAATACCCTTAGGAAAGTGCCTTAAAAGAGTTAGGGAAAAGGGGTAGAAATGCACACTTTTACAACCTAGCCGGGTAAGGTGTAAAAGTAAGATAATTTCACAAAAGTGACATTTGCAGCCTTGATCTTGATCTGGGATTGCCTTGATGTCTTCATTGGATTTGTTGGGGATGTTCACCTCTTCCATATACTAGAAGGGTGGAGGCAATGGGTTCCATTTGGTGTGTTTAATCCAAACCCTAAGTTGCCTTCATAACTTGATCTTATCCTGGTAGCTTCAAAACATGTGACTTTGAAGACATGATGATGACCTTGAATGGAAGAGGTGTCCTCATGGAAGTTGTAGGATATTGTCTTCTCTATATAATACTAGAAGATGGGAGGCAAAAATGGGTCATCTCATGTGTTACCTCTAAGATCAAAGTGGCCTCCTTGACCATGTCTTCTAGTCTCTTTGTCAAAGTGGCCTCCTTGCCACAGTCGCGCGCCACGCTGTTAATGTTGCACCTCGTATCATTTATCTCCAGGACTCGCACCATGTGTTTAGTGTTCCATTTCTTCTCAACTGAAGTCAACCTGAGACACACGTCCATTTTCACCTTGACCCGTAGGGCTGTCCTTGGAAAATTCAGAACCTAACTTATTTTGGGTGTGACCCCAAGGGAAAGCCCCATGGGATTCTAGTTTATTAGGAGAAAAGAGAAACACTACTAATGAGGGTGAGTTACAAGACATATCCGGCCGCATACATTGACAAGCACACATGCTTTCCAAACTATGCAAAAAAAAAGCAACAAGAATCAACAAACCAACAATGTGTCAAGAACAGTCAAACAAACAAACATCAAACAATACAACGACATCATAAGAAAACAATCTAGAGATCTTCAATTCCTTGGCAGTGCTCCTAAGATTTCGCTGATTACTTGAGAACTTATCTGGGGAAAAGAGGCCAACCACAATGGGCTTACCCCCGAACTCGATCACCTTCCCTTTGCCTTTGGATTTGGTCTTTAAAGAGGAATGAAGATCCTCCTCCTCAAACTTCTTGTCAACACCCTCAGATGTAACCACATAACTATCATCTTTGGCCTCAACGAAGAGAGTTGCCCGCACCATTGATCTCAAGAGTGACATCGTCTTCCACCTCAACCGATTGTTTAGAATTTCCATCATCATTAGACTTATGAGCATCACCATCACCAACTAGAGGATTCCGGTCCGAAGCCGAGCTTGCAGCAACCGTTGTAGGAGGGATGCACGATTAGGTGGTAGAGCAATGGTTCACCGGCTGGCAGCGCGGAGGAAGGGAAGTGGAAGGACCATGTGGTGAAGGAAGGATACCCTCACCCCCTTTGGTATCTGTGGAAGATTTGGAAGCCAAAGAGCTAACCGGCACCTTCTTCTTCAGGAACAGACACTCAACCTCACCATGACCGAAGGAATAACAAGAGCTGATGTACAAGGGTTCATTCTCCATGAGACAAGGAACACTCAATCACATCGCCATCATCAAAGTGCAAGTTTACCACCCTTTTGATAGGGGCGGAAAAATTCACCTCGACGAGAACACGTGCATACGACCCCCTCTTCTGGCTATCAGTGACAGGATCCATGAACAACGGCTTCCCACATGGGACGTAACTCGTCCAAGAACCTCAGGAGTCTAATAATTCTTAGACAAGCCAATAACGTAAACCCAAAGTGGAATAAAGGCAATATCACAATGGTTGAACGGAAACTTATCTAGAATATTCATAAGGATCATCGGCTTACCATTGATGAAGTAAGGACCTCCAAGAAGAACTTGATCACTATCCATCTCAGATTGGAAGCTGAAGATGGTCCAACCTTCTTCAACACGATAGTTTGCCTCAACTCCCCACGATCTAATCACCTCTATGAGCAAGAAATGGCGAGGCTGATACCCCACATTCTGGCCAAGGAGGGCCCACCCCCAAACGGCCTCCAAAGGGAGAGCCTCGTCAACCTTGACATCGACATGTTAGAATGACGGAGGAGTGAACAGAAGTTTCCCCCCAAGACCCGAGTTCATGAATAATTTCTTCGGCATAGGAACCCCGGCATTAGGACGGCCAACACCGGTACCATTAGGACAGGTAGAGCTATGAACCCCTTGACCATATGATTTGGATAGGGGGGGGGGTGATGCACATTGTTAATTTAAGTGTTTGTGTTTATCTTGGTGGAGGCGGGTGAAGGGCAGGGATAGGTGAAGGGCTGGCCAAATAATGAGAATGTTTTTGGGGACCCGAGGGTAAGGTGATTGGCATTTCTACATTAAACGTACCTTGAGACGGATGCAGCAGGGGAGGAGTCTCCAAGTTAATATCTGGCGTGAGTGAATGAGTAGATGAGGGATTGGAGTGTGCGTAATATTGAGCAATCAATGCCGGTTTATGGGATGAGTCTTCATTCAATGCCCCGCATGACCTTCGCCTTCTTCTTAACATAAGGAAACCGCCTCTGCCTCTTTTAACCTCTTCACCTTCTTCTTAGCATATGTAGCCATCAAACTAGCATGCAATGAGTCCAGTTTTAGTTGACATTCCTCCAAGACATGTGTAAGGCTGAGGTTAGCCTCGCGGCCCTATAGAAGATTTGGCCGAATTCTTCTTTGTTGAGGGACTTCAATGATCCCTTGAGGCCGAGAAGAATCTTGGAGAGTCTGTATTCGTAAGGGACCCCCTAAGAGTGGACACCCAACTATTCCGAACAATCTCCTTAAACTTCGAATGTCGGGCCAACATGTCGAAGAACTTGAAGTAACGCTTGCTACTCTAGGAAAACCTGTGCAAGGAAACAATGCCCGGCTTATGGTCGAAAAGATGCCACTTGTCTGTAAATTTAGTCTCACAACCAATATCCGAACACAACCACGCGGGGCTCACTAGAACACGGTCTACCTTACTCCAAATGTTGTGGTTTTTCCAAGTAAATGTGTTGGCGCTAGTACTTGATGTATCAACAAGTCCATGGCGATGACAGGCATCCACCATGTCCTTACACTCATAAACTGAGACTGGTTCCCCATTAATCCTCCCCCCTCCATAATACAGTTGAAGTAGCCAAGGACAATCCAAGTAAGCTCATGAACATCGAAAAGACCTTTCACATTACTCTAAATTAGGCAGCGCACAACCACACTATGTAAACTGTACACAAAGTAGGTGCAACAATTTACACCAGATGTCCTACACATGACGAGACACCCGATGTGCTGTACAGACATGATAATAATTTCAACATCCATATAGTCATTGTCACACATGACAAGGATGAGAACATGACTATCAAGGTGAAAGTTCAAAGCGAACTTCCACCCCGGAGTCAAACGACGTTTCAACATGTCAACATTAAGATGACCGCCCTTGGCCTCTAAGATATCACACAACTTTTCATCATACATGTGAATAACTTCCCTGAGGCAATTTTGATTCAGAGATTGGCCAAGCCCTCAGATATTCTACAACAGAATCTTCGTTGAGCAACCTTCTTGGAAGAGGTTGTACGAACCTTGTTTGAACGACGCCGCATTTCATGTAGCCCCTCGGATGGGACCTCCAACCCAATGACCAACGCATTATTGGCTTCAACTTCAGCTCTACGAGCTTCCTTGGCCTTATTCTTGAAAGAATTTTGCCGCCTAGACTGGGGGTGAGGGGATGTCTTCAGGGTGTTAGACACTCCTCCGTCTCCATCCTCATTGCCTAAAGGGATGGTGTCCCTGGAGCCACCAGATACGTGTGAGGAAGAGAGAGAGGGATCCCCATCCTCATTCATCTCAACACTGTCGAAATCACTCCTACATACTCAATCCTCATCACATGAAATCTGCCCATCCTCCCTCTTGGACTCATCCATACTAGAGTTCTCATGAAACTCACTCCCACCCTCATCATCGGAGTTTTTTGAATATGACATGTCATCCTCATCCTCCTAACAATCGGACTTGTCACCGATTACATCAGTTACCTCATCAATAGCGCTAAATGGATTAAAACAATCGACCCCCAAACCCCATTACAAGACATGTTCTTAGGTAGAAGACAATGAGATGAGTAGCGCTTCAGAGCCTTCACGTTATCTTGAGCATCAATGGGGTGCAAAATTCTTCCTCGAAGGTGGGGGTAGGAGTATGCGTCTCCACATCTGCCTTCTCGGTATCGCCACTCGCATCCACAAACCAGTCCGAGTCTTGGGCCAGTTTTCAGTCTAAAGAGCAAGCACCAGTAAGGACTCAGCTGATTTGTGGGCCGAGTATCTGATAACGTCCATTTTGTACATATTTTAGGAGTCTAGTTGCATGTTAGATTAGGTCATTTGCATGCATAATTTATATATTTTATAGTTAATTTCACATTATCCTGTATTCGGAGCCTATACTCGTGATTTTATGTATTTTTGATATTTTTTTGCCAAATTAATACAAGACTTTGGAACCGCTAGGCACAAATTGGATTGGAGTAGAAAGTCGGAATTTAAGCTCAAGAATATTAACTAGATTGATTAAGGTGGGCCGGTCCATGACAAGTTAAGTGGAATAGATGGGAAGGTTAATTAATACAAGAGACGTTACTGAAATTTGGGGGGTTACGTGGTAAATGAGAATTAATTGAAGGATATTTGATGGATGACGATTAGGCTTTGGGAAAGGGGAGTTACGTTCATTGATTTGAGGGTTTTTCTTGACTTTCTTTGAGGTTTTCTTAGGAGGAGTATAGAGAACAGCCAGCCGTCTTTGTTTTGGCTTTTGGGATTGAATATCATGACAGAATTTCTATTCCAGTTTGATTCAAAGACTTGTTAATATCGTTCAAGCCTTTATCAACTTGGATTATTACTTTGTATTGAGATTGGATTTTATTATCTCTCGGTGGTATTGCATATTCCATATATTTTGTTGGCTAGTTTAAATCATTTGATTATGTTTTCGATCATGCTTGGAAAAATTCCTATTTATAAGGTTATGGTGATCTAGACAATGTAAATTTGGATAAAGTTATAATTTTGCGTTAATTGAAATATTATTGATTTGTTCCTAGATACTTTATGCTCATTTTATCTTAGGATAATTGGATCCTATTAGAGTTTGAGACTGAAAGGTGATAACAATAATAGCTAATCAGGTAGGGGTATGAGACTAAAAGTTCATAGCTTTTACCAGAATCTTAGGAATTGAACCTGAGTGTTATATGTGCATTAGCAATGTAGTTACTCTTGTGGATACTGACAGGCGTAAAATGGTCGTTGTTCCTATCAAAGATAATCCAACTAAACAATCCACAAGTAAAGTGGTAAGTCAGAGTCGAACCCCAAGACAGCCACAACGATAGCTTGTTTCTATTATTTTACCTAGTAGTAACTAGGGGGGTTTTGTATGTTGTATCTAAACTAGCAATATTAAAACGATGATTGTTGGATTTGTAAGCTTATAACGATGGAAAGCTCACTCTTTTAGCATCAGCGCATTATTCTTATGGGAAGTTGATCATTGAATCTATTAATCTTATAGTCTTAATTATCTAATCCAGTTGTCCTACTCTTTGTTCGTAATTAGCAACTAGTCCAAATAGTCCTAGAAACCCATGTTGTAAGCAATAACCAAAGAAATCCTAAGGTTCAAAAGCGCAACAGCATAAAGATCAAAGATAAGTAGGCCTATGCAATACCATTGGCAAATCACCGATACTCGACATAGGTTTATAATCTCTACAAAAGAAGCACTCGCAAATAGTCTATCCTAATTCTGATTGCTACTTAAAAGACCAGACCTTTCAAATTGAACTATCAAGCCTAGCAATATGAATGAATATTACAACCTAGTTATACATCTAGATAAAATCAAGATCAAACAATAGTCAAAAAGCACAAGAGATCATAAAACAATTCTGAATTAAAGTTAGAACAATAACATAAGAATTCTCACAAACATTCCTTAGAATAATGGCCTCAACCTAAGAGCAAACTAGTAGGATCTTAGCGAGACATAGCCAAGAGAAAGCAATACATAATTATGATGAAAACTAACCAAGAATGAAGGTCAAAATGGCACAAAGGTGAGATCTTTCTTCTTGGTTGCTGAATTTCTAAGGATGAATTGTAAAAGTGAACATAAGTATAATCTAACCTAAAAACTAAAGGTTTATATAGTATCTAATGATAGAGAAATAAAATAACTAAAAAGAAATAATAAAATAGGGCAAAATAGATCAGATTTCTGCCTTTAAACAACAATTGGGCCGGTCCGTTGTCCGCAGTCTCGATCGAGAATTCTGAGTCTCGATTGCAAATTGGCCCCAGTTCTTAGAGTCGGCGTGGGACGCGATCGCGAATACAGGGTCTTGATCGCGAAATGTCTACTGAGGCAAAGTCTCGATCGCGAATTTAGGGTCTCGGTCGAGATTTCTTCTTTGTGGCTCGTTCTCGGTCGTGGCACCTCCTCTCGGTCGTGAGGCCTTCTCTCGACTGGTCTTCGGTCTTCTACAAGCTTCAAGGCAGCTCGGCTTTTCCTCTAGGCTTCTCCATGGGTGTAGGTGTGGTATCCTTCTCTCTATCTCCGTCCCAAGTGCACTAAAAGTGAGTACAAACGGGATCTCCGTAATAAGACCATAACATAACGCTTATGAGCATCCCGCAAATCCATAAATGAACACCATACCGGATTCCGGGAATACCACTCAATAAGCACCTAAACACCACTAATCCTAAGCTAATAGTCGCTAGTTAACACCGTATAATAAGCTCCTATCAAACCTCCCCACACTTAAACTTGCTCGTCCTCGAGTAAGCAAAATAAAACTCACTCCTCCTAAAAAGCACAAAGGTCTACTGTAAGTGTAGAGAAAACTTGCTAGCGACTATACTTCAAACTCCAAGTGTATCGAGCACTATCCTAACTCCGATCTATCTCCTTATGTCTCCGAGAGGTCCAACCTAAAACCCTTCTTATTTCTCCACTTCATATGTCCCCACTCCATAACAATAGTAAAATCAAACCAAGTGGTGTGCGTTTAAGCACGTGTGGAATTCCTAATCTCCTCTAAGGGTAAGGGTACATAAATATAACATAATAAAGATAGAATCGAGTCTCCAATTCACTTATACACTTATTATTCCTCCTCTTCGAGTAATGTCCTAAACCACTAGATAATGTAATAAATCCACAAATTACAACCACCAATCCTAATTCAAAAATTTGCACAGTACAACCACAACAATATGCATCAAACTCCAAGAAATAGAAATCTAATCCTAGAATCTAACACAACCGCCAATGAAATGTAGAAAAACTAATGAACTAATGGAATGGTAAGCATGCAAGGTGTGGATAACAATAAGCTCATAAATAAGAGATAAAAGGCCAAAACTAACTCCTTATACCTCCTTGGTGAATCCTAAAACCCAAGACATCCTTCAACTCCCTTCTTATGTCTCCGATGCCAATAGATATGTAATCAATAAAATCAATCACAAAATAAAGTAATTCCGGCGCCCTTTCGGTTTTCACCAAAATCTAAGTGGTAGGAACTTTTCTTTTCTTTTGTTTTTATTTTTATTTTTCAGGCACCAACTTTTTCCTTTTATTCAATATTTACTTGCCTGGTTTTTATTCTTTTTATTTTTTATTTTTTCTGATTTTATATTTTTTTGGAGCCCCCCTTTTCGATCCATTCCTTTTTTACTCTCCATGGGTTTTTCTGATTTTTTTCTTTAAAACTAAAAACGGTGCAAATGTTCAAGAAATATCCGGTACAACAACAGAATACAAAACACTAGCGAAAACCACCTAAACAAGTCAACTCCTCTCCCCACACTTGAATCGCGCATTGTCCTGAATGCAGCAAAAGAGGATACTTAAAAAGGGAACAGGAAGAAAACACCCCGATCTACCATTTTCGTCGTCGTCCGATTTGAGCGAAGGTAGGTGCCGTGTCGCGGTCGAGATGCAGGGGTCGCGATCGTAAATCTCTACAGAGGCAATATCTCGATCATGATGCATTGGTCGCGATCGCGACATGGGCAGTTTTGGGTGGTTGTGTCGGTTTTACTCCTCCAACGGCTTCCTACTTGCTGGCTCCGTGGGTATTCCTAAAAACAATAAAAACAAAACAAACTAATGGGATTACCATTAGTAAAAATCCCTCGGGTTGCCTCCCAATAAGCGCCTTAGTTAACGTCGCGGCACGACGTAACGCTCTACATAATTCAACCATGTCCACTCGATCCCTTCCGGATCGTATCATCTAACAACATCTCTTTGAACCACGGATGGAAAGGTTTGAACCTTAGACCATTCTCCTCCTTGACTACCCATATTTGCTTGGGCTTCTTTTTCTCCTTACTCTCCCCACACTTAGACTTACCCTTGGGCTTTGTTTCCGCCTTCTTTGTACCCTGCACAACAACTTTAGCAGGTTTCTTGCCCTGTGTGGTTAGTGAGGTGGGGCTACTGCCCAAAATAATATGCGAGCCTAGTTTGGAAGGTTCGATAACATCCGTAATACAGAATACCGAGCCATCATTCAGGGATTTTGTCGTAGTCTCATATATATTATAATTGACAAAATCCCCGTCCAACTCGAACTTAAGCGCCCCGGTATCTAGGTCTATTTTTTTTAGTTGTCCTCATAAAGGGTCTACCTAGTAGGACCGGTACAGTCTGAGTATCATGAATGTCATCGATTACATAAAAATCTGCAAGGAATAAAAGGTCCTCGACCATAACCAACACATCTTCGACTAACCCTTTCGGGTAAATCGTAGATCCGTCAGCTAATTGAAGCACTATCCCTGTCCTACTCATGGATCCTAGTTCTAATGATTTATACAACGAATAAGGTAAATCATTAATAGATGCTCCTAGATCGAGAATGGCCTTATCGATTTTAGTTTTTCCTATGGTGCATGGAATACTCACCATCCCTGGGTCCGAGCGCTTGGCAACTATCTTTGTTTGGATGGCCACTGAAACTCTTTCGCTTACTTGTACTTTCTTCCTTCCTTGTAGCTTCTCACTTTTCTTCTTCGAGCAGAGTTCTTTCAAATGTTTAGCGTAGCGAGGGACATTCTTGATGAGTTCGAGCAGCGAAATATTCACTTTACACTTACTAAGGGTTTTGAAAAGCTCTTTGTAGTCACGGACATCGGTGTCTAGTAGCAGTTGAGAGGGAGATTCGCGGTCGAGAATGTGTGACCTGGGCCGAAGTCGCGGTCGAGAAGTCGAGTCGCGTTCGAGATCCTCGTTGATCGAATTTTTGGAATTTTGGGTACCGTCATCTCGGTCGAGAACCAAAAGTCACGATCAAGATTTTTCTACTGGGACCAAGTCGCGGTCGAGACCCTCTTTTCTTGGTCGAGATATTGGCTCAGGAACCTTTTCCAGCTTCTCCTCCTCTACCTTTTCATTTAGCGGCTGTCCACCTCGAATCATGATTACTCTTACGTTCTCCCTTGGAGTTGCGACAGTTTGCGATGGGAGCTTTCCCGAATTCTGCTGATGCAAATTGTTTACCGCCTCCACTATTTGTGTGGCCTGTTTCTCTAGGCTGCGTATGTTGGACTCGGTTTTTTGAACATGGGTGGTTGAACTACAATGGATTTAGTTACTCATGGCTATAGATGCCATGAATAACAATGGGTGAAGGTAGAAAACGTACGGTGAATGATGAACTCCCAAGCAGCGGCCAAAACCCTTCAAATTCTTCCGTAATGCCTCACGTAATGTGTCTCCTAATTCTAACCTAAGATCTCTATTATATAGTCTTCAACTAATATAAAAAGGAATAAAATAAAAGAAACAGATCCTAAAAGTTATGGAAAGATATGGAAATCCTATATGGAAACCCTATAAAATAAATCCTAAAAGATATGGAAAGAGTATAAAATAATGATAAAGTAATCCTCCAGATATAACCCTCCGTGTAGATTCTGTGCTACGGGCCGAACTGGCCAGCGAGATTGCCTGGAACGGGCCCGAGGCGTAGCGAAGTGTCCTGCAGTGCTCGACGAGGGTCTGCATCTCCTCGACGAGGTCTTCACTCCTCGACGAGGTCTTCACTCCTCGACGAGGTTTTACTCCACTCCTCGACGAGGTCTTCACTTCTCGACGAGGTTCAGATGCCACTCCTCGACGAGGCCTTTACTTCTCGACGAGGTTGACACTTCTCGACGAGGTTGACACTTCTCGACGAGGACTTCCTGGCTTCTCGACGAGGTCGAGTACCTGTCCCTGCTGCTCGTCGAGGATCATTTCTGCTCGTCCTGTATAGGTCCTGCTCGTCGAGGACCTCCCGTGTAAGCATGGCTAATCTCCATCTAGCTCCATCCCGAGTGTACTAAAGCCGAGCACCAGCGGGATCTCCAATACAAAGCCATAAAAACGCTCACGAGCACTCCGCGAATCTACAAATGAACTCCTAACCCAGATTCCGGAATTACCACTCGTCGAGCACCTAAACGCCACTAAACCTAACTAATAGTCGCTGGTTAACACCATAATATAAGCTCCTATCAGTGGTGAAGTGTTTGGTCAAGGACTCGAGTATTTCCCTCATATATGGTTCATCAAATTTCGGTTGATATGGAGCACGGTATTGGTTGTTGTATGGATATTGTCGATTCTGCGCCCCAAACAAATCTCCCCATCGAAAACCGGGATTATCATTACCTCTTGGATTGTAATTGTTATTTTCTCGCTGATTGTAGTTGTTGTTGTTCTCAAACCGAGGTCTAGGAGGTCAAAAACCTCCTACAACATGTACGTCAGCGATAGTTTGGTCCTGGAGTTGTGGGCACATGTCGGTAGGATGACTCTCGAATACCACATACTCTCGCAGGTTTCTGATTTCCGATTGCGATGTTCTTGATCATACTCTTAAGTTCAGCTATTTCACTCTTCCATCCGGGCTCTCCGGAATCCATAGCGTTTATTCCTTTCCTTGTATAAGTCCTTCCAAAACTTCTCATTCCCTCAGCAATCTCATTTAGTCGCGCTCTAGCTTCGGCGGGAGTCAAATTTAGCACACTCCCGTTACACGCAGCTTCAACTAACATCCTTTCATTGTCTAGTAACCCATTATAGAGGTGGGTCATCAAATCTTTCTCCTCAAACCCATGGAATAGGCAGCTCGCACACAGTCTCGCGAGCCTTTCAACGTAGTCATACAGCATCTCAGCGTCCTGCTGTTCCACCATTGCAATAGCTCTTTTCAACGCAACTGCCTTCTTGGACGGTAAATACTTACTCAAGAAAGCTTTGTGATGTTTTCCCCAAGTGTCGATACTTCTGATGGGTAGCAAATAGTACCATTGACGTACGCTTTCTTTCAGCGTAAGACCGAAAGCTCTCATCTTGATTTGCTCATCGGTGACGTTACTCGGCTTACTGCAGCTGCAGATGTCGTGGAACTCACTAAGATGCATGATCAGGTCCTCCCTAACCAAGCCATGAAATTTCGGTAGCAAATTGATGAATCTGGTCTTTAGTTCGAAAGTAACGTCGGCATTCAGGGTAGGCAGCGCACTCCTAGGTGTTGTTGCGTCAAATCAGGGTCCGTAAGCTCGCCCAACGTTCTAGCAGCCATCGATTCGATCACTAGATTTTGTAGAGATTCTCATAGATTGCGTAGATGTGTCCGCTCTATATCTGAAATGAAATCAAGCAAATCTGAATTAGTGGCGCGAGTGTGGACCATAAGATAGGTCCACACCAAGATAACACAAAAAGAAACAAACTATAACAGTTGGCTCCCCGGCAACGGCGCCAAAATTTGAAAGGCGTAAAACGGTCGTTGTTCCTCTCAAAGATAATCCAACTAAAATAATCCACTAGTAAAGTAGTAAGTCGGAGTCGATCCAAAGAGAGCCACAATGATAGCTTGTTTCTATTATGTTACCTAGTAGTAACAAGGGGGGTTTTGTATATTGTATCTAAACTAGAAATATTAAAACGATGATTGTTGGATTTGGAAACTTATAACGGTGGAAAGCTCACTCTTTTAGCATCAGCGCATTATTCTTATGAAAAGTTGATCATTCAAATCTATTAATCTTATAGTCTGAATTATCTAATCACGTTGTCCTACTCTTTGTTCGTAATTAGCAACTAGTCCAAATAGTCCTAGAAACCGTTGTTGTAAGCAAAAACCAAAGAAATCCTAAGGTTCAAAAGCGCAACAGCATAAAGATCAAAGATAAGTAGGCCTATGCAATTCCATTGGCAAATCACCGATACTCGACATAGGTTTATAATCTCTACAAAGAAGCACTCGCAAATAGTCTATCCTAATTCTGATTGCTACCTAGAAGACAAGACTTTTCAAATCAAATTATCAAGTCTAGCAATATGAATGAATAATAATCACCCTAGTTGTACACCTAGAGAAAATCAAGATCAAACAATAGTCAGTAAAACACAAGAAATCATAAAACAATTCTGAATTAAACTTAGAACAATAACATAAGAATTCTCACAAACATTCCTTAGAATAATGGCCTCATCCTAAGAGTGAACTAGTAGGATCTTAGCCAGACATAGCAGAGAGAAGCAATACATAATTATGATGAAAACTAACCACGAATGAAGGTGAAAATGGCACAAAGGTGACAGCTTTCTTCTTGGCTCCTAAATTTCTAAGGATGAATTGTAAAAGTGAAGATAAGTCTAATCTAACCTAAAACCTAAAGGTTTATATAGTATCTTAATGATAGGGAAATAAATAACTAAAAAGAAATAATAAAATAGGGGAAAATAGATCAGATTTCGGCCCTTTAAACAGCAATTGGGCCGGTCCGTTGTCCGCAGTCTCGATTGAGAATTCTGAGTCTCGATCGCGAATTGGCCCCAGTTCTCGGAGTCGGCGTGGGTCATGATCGCGAATACGGGGTCTCGATCGCGAAATGTCTGCTGAGGCAAAGTCTCGATCGAGACTTTAGGGTCTCGGTCGAGATATCTTCTCCGTGGGTCGCTCTCGGTCATGGCACCTCCTCTCGGTCGTGAGGCCTTCTCTCGAACTAGTCTTCGGTCTTCTACAAGCTTCGAGGAAGCTCGGCTTCGCCTCAAGGCTTCTCCATGGGTGTAGGTGTGGTATCCTTCTCTCTAGCTCCGTCCCAAGTGCACTAAAAGTGAGTACAAACGGATCTCCATAATAAGACCATAACATAACGCTTATGAGCATCCTGCAAATCCATAAATGAACACCATAGCGAATTCTGGGAATACCACTCAATAAGCACCTAAACACCACTAATCCTAAGCTAATTGTCACTAGTTAACACCGTATAATAAGCTCCTATCAGATACTAAGTCATAATAGATGTTCTAGGTTTAGGTTGATTTAGCAGAGCAGAACAACGGATGTTGTTTCGGTTCATACCTATACTCTAGGTGTGCTAATGGGTTTGAATGAGATTAATTAGCTCTGTGCGACAGAAATTGCTAGTTTAGTTTAAGCACGTTTAGTATCGTCTAAAAGGATTTAGTAAATCACCTTAGATGACTTACCTTCAATAATTGGACTAGATTCTTGCAGAGTTTGATCTTAACTATTGAAACATTGTCGCGGTTATCCTTATCCATAGTCACATTTTTCTCATATATCTCCTATCTCATATATTTGCTTTCTTAGTTGTTATTTAGTATGGATTTCCCCAATCTCATATATTTTCGACCTAGCACATTGGTAGTTGTTTCAATTAATATTACATTGGTCTATGTGGGATAGACACTTGATTACTACAATTGATCTCGTACACTTGGGAGTAGGTTCTAGCCACATCATGTTTTTGCCACTGGTTTGTTCCCCACGGTCGGACACTCGGCCGAGTTCAAGGCCGAGTTTCCCACTGATTGAGAGGTGCCTCTGTTGGGAGCGTTGGCGGGGTTGGCCAGGTGGACAACGATGGCCTTGACCCTTTCCATCCACGCTATCCTTGCAGCCTCCCAGACCCTTGCGCTTTCTGCCAACACCCGGGGCACCAGTAGTACTCTTAGTCATGGAATGTTTCACCTCTCGACCTAGAGCGCCTTCTTCTATCATCGGGGGTCCCCATTTCTTGTTAAAGTGTCACATTTCGGTTAAATGATCAAACCAACAACATCTAGAGCAATAAGAAGGCTCATTTTCAACTAAAAACAAACAATCAATAATCTCACCATTGTCAAATCTAAGTTTGACATTCTTTACCACATGCATAGAAATGTTGATCTCCACAATAAGACGAGCGTAAGCACCTCAAATGCGAGACTCAATCACTTGATCCATGTAGATAGGATGACCAATATGGAATGCCACACGGCCAAGGACGTCCACCGTCCAATGAGGCATCGACAAAGACATGATCCTTACCCATAGAGGAATCGTGGCAACCTCCTTCATATTGAAAAAAAACATGTTAGGAATTAACGAGAGATAAGTGGCTTACCATGGATGCAAAACGGTCCTTTGTGAATCACATCATCCCGTTTCATCCTCTGTGGCAAATGCGAATATCATCTACCCTTCCTCCATACGATACTTGGCCTTAACGCCCCAAGAACGTGTCAATTCATTTAAGTAGAAAGGTCCTAGATGGAATCCAACATATTGACTGAGGAGAGACTATCCCCAAACTGGTTCCATAGGGAGAGCCTCATCAACCTTTATATCCACGACTCATCAACCGGTTTGGTGTATTTTAATTTGTTGCCAAGACCATGATTAAATAAAGACTTCTTATGCGTAGTCTTTTGAGAGGGCATGTGGGTGCCCCCGGTGGCATCTTGGTTAGAAGGGCGCAATTCTGTAATGACATAGGTATAGGTCTTAGAAGGTGGAGCTTGGGTATAGGTGGTGTTGAGGTTAAAGTCTTGATTAGGTTGAGATGAGGAAGGATGCGCAACATTGTTGCGGTTAGGGATATGGTGCGGATGGTTAGGGTAAGGGTAGGAGTTAGAGATTATGGTGGGGATCCAAGTTAGAGGAAGCATGGTGGGTAGGAGATCTGGCATAGGTGAAGAGGCGAGCTACAAGGATTGGGAGCAAACCAGGGGCACGAACATTGTGTGTGTGTGAATCATCCACATTAGGAGTATTCACCAAGTTCGATGTACCCACCATGTTAATAGCCTCAGCAGTAACCGTAGCATGAAGAGTCATGCTTGTATAAGGGCTAGGACCTGCAACAATGCCGACTTTGCATGCCACGAAGTTTGGAGTGGGAATTAATGAGCCTACTGGACTTTCCCATGTACATCCCCACCCAATTCAAATCTAACCGTTGAGGGGTCCACACCAACTTCTAAGGCGTGGGTACCCGAACCCACACAAGGCACCACAACATCGGAGGACTCCATACTAGCGGCGCCGTCCCCTTATTCCAGAGGAATGCATTCAAAGTTGACACTGTCTTCATCAGAGAGCTCATTTCTCATGAGCGTCAACACCTCTTTGTTAGTGTGATCTTGCTCAGACTAATCGCTCCTTTTGTTTTAATGATGACAAACACTACATTTAATATCTCTTGTGTTTTCTGAGAATTACAAGAGTAGCTTAAGAAGTTAAGAGAGTCTCTTTGACTAAGAGAACAACCTAGAGACTATCTTTGAGCCTTGCGAAGATAGAGAATATAGCAAAGGCAGTCTCAATCAAACCTAAAGAAAGTAAATGAACTCTGAAGTGAAGAAGAGTGAAGTGTGCTGAAGGTGAAGGACAAGCGTAACGCATGGAGAGTCAGTGCAAGCTAGTAAATCCTTTCCTTCAACACAAGTGAAACAAGCGAGGTCCCAAGTGGAATCCATGCACCAACGAGTAGGTTATTCATGCACAGCTAATGGGCTGGTCGAGAAACTAAGGATAGGGAAGAATAGGTTTCTTACTATGGATAGCAAGGACGAGGATCACCAGGGCTGGACGAATAAAAATCTTGCGAGTGGTATGGGATGCATTGCCAGTGTGTACAAGTTTGTTACAAGTTTTTTGCTCAAGAAAAGTGGAAGCATGTGGAATTTGTGGTACTCCTTGGTGGACCGACGCACAGATTGCGTGGAGATTTGTTACAATATGTAATAGAATTCATTTCTTGGGGAATAAGATAGGAAGTTCAATATATAGGTGCATAGGTATTTGTTAACGCACGAGCTTGAGAACCACATAGAGTGAGAAACAGCCTAGTGAGCTTAGGAGAAGCTAAACCCAAGAGAGAAACACAACAAGATCTGAAACCCTGGGAGTTGGTATAGTTGAGTGGTTAGGGAAGATTACAACATGACTAGAATTCTGGGAGGTGAGTAAAATTTAGTGTTTAGGGTGAAAATCTAGTGATCTCAGACGTGGCAGGTGAGTCAACAATACCTTGAGAGTAGCATACTTGTATTTGGGCTGAACGCGATTGTATTGAGTGCAGAGAGCGAGTGTTTTTAATCTTCATTTGATATAATCAATGTAGTGGTGAGTTTCATCTCGCGCTTGAGTTAAGACAAGGGTTCTCACCTTAACAAATCTCTGTACATATTGAGCTGAACTTTAAATCTAACAATCTAAAGATCTTATTGTGGCTAAGTCTCTAACCTCTTCATATATATACTCGCTTGTTGAATACGATCCTTGTACACTAGCTTACTAGCTTTTGTGCATTAGATTTAAAGTAACATTATAATATCTAGTTACATTCGTTTTATCATACTCGATCCTCACTAGTCTTAAAACCCACAATTGGAAGCTCAGGTTGCTCAATCTTGCACATATTTGATTCCTACTCTCTAGTCTGAATAATGGGAAACGAAAAACATTCTTTTTTAAACTAGGGATCTCTTTGGCTAACCCCCATATCTTTGATGAGGGTGAACTAGAATGGTGGATCACGATGGTGAAGAACTATATCAATCAAATGACTATGAATGTTGGAGATTCATTGAAAAGGTGAGGAAACACTCCAAGAAGAAACCGACACATACAAATGGGGACAAATTAAGTATGCTACGCTAGAGAAGATTGAAAAGGCAAAGCAACTCATCCTCAATGGACTATCACACAAGGACATCAAAAAAATCATGTCCCTATACATTGCCAAGCTCATGTGTGACGCTATCATAGATATGCACAACGACAACAAGGATATGAAGAACAACCGTCGATTCGAGCTCCAAAGGGACTTCCATTTGTTTAAGATGGGACAAAGCGAGTTTGTCTCTAATTACCATTCCAGATTTCAGGTAGTATGTGACAAGATGTCCTCCGCGGGACTCAAGGTAGAACCCTGGGAACTCACTCTCGTTTTTATCCATGGTGTTAACTCTAAGTTCGACACAAATAAACGAATGATCCTAATGAAGAAAGAAACGAAAGGCTTGCATGTATTTGTACTTGGTGGTAAATTAAGACTACACGAGGCTGAAGATCAAAAGGAGTCAATAGAATCAAGAGAAACCCAAGGAGTGGCTCTCAATCTCACTCGCGTACTTTAAATGGTCAAGGATAATGATGAGTCCAAAAATGAAGAATACCAGGAAGTAGCGATGATGACTAAGCTAGTCAAGAGGTTCTTAAAGAAGAAGTTTGGCATCACTGCCAAGGACGGAGATTCAAAGGACAATAAGCCATTCAACCTCAAGAACATTACATGTTACAAATGCTCAGGTAGAGGACATCTCTCTAGAGATTGTCCAAGTGAAAAGATATTTAAATGAAGAAGAAGGTGGATCTAAAACACCTAGTACGAAGGACTTTGTCACTCTATGTGCGATTCTTATGATGAAGTCGACGTTGGTGAAGATCGTGAAAATTGCTTCATAATTGCTCAACCTATTTCAGAGCTAGCTCCTATACATGATGTTGAGGTAAGTGTTCTTGAACTAGAACTTAACTAGTTATCTCCCATACACCCTCTCCTTCTATATGTAGGGTTTAATCGATCAAGCAAGTCAATCTGAGGACATTATTGATTTGAGCGACTCTATTTCCTCTAAGTCTATTATGACTATATTTGAGGATACGCTCATTCAAGCGAGTCTTGAGATAGACAAGCTTGCTTCGAGCGAGTCATCAAAGACTCTGCCTGTTCGTAAGAAGCCCTTACAAGCTAATACAAACAAGTAGGAGTATCTCGCATAGATAAACCTCATCATGTGCCATGTCTTTGTGTTGATGACTATTCAGATCGAGTTCCAAGAAATATGAAGATGAAAGTTCTACGTTTCAGTTCTAGAATCGCTAGCTTTAGCGTTCCTACAAAGTAAGTACTTCGTTGGGAACACACTGTTGGATTTGATTTTGCCGGAAAGGTTGAAGAGTAGAAGGCAAAATGGATTATCTAAAAAGCTTCTCTCATTCTTATTAAGAGAAGGAGTTTTGCTATCTCCTTCCGTTCTAAATTGACAAAATCAAGCGTGATCTAATCAACATCTCTTTCACTCTTATCATACAGGAGATATATATCATGTGTGAAAGTATTAGCCTATTGCATATCAAGTCTCACTTGGTCATAAAGTTACATCTATTTGCTCAAAGCGAGAGCTAGATAGTTCAAGCAAGTCTTTGAAGATTCAAGCGACTTTATTACCTGACTCGCTAAACTATGAGTAATTCTTCCAGAAGAGCCAAAGCTGCAATTCATCTCTCTAAATGTTGTTTACATAGAAGTCTTTATAAGCCTTTAGCCTCTTCGGTTTATCCTTCTTACCATATTAGAAGAAAAAAAGATGCACTGTAAGTTCTCCCATACATTGACTATGAATTATGCTTTCTAATTCTACTCTGGGAACTTTAGTTGGATTTTGTTTCTTGCTTGCTTGATTTTCATGCTTATCTTCACACAAGACAATCTAGCTAAGGTATTATATTGTATGAAAGCTATTGATTATAGTCTTGACAAACTGCATGCTCTTCTTATGTGCCACAAATAGAGAATGGCGATCGTCTTCTTGCCCTATTACATGCCTAAGAATTTATCCATTCCTAAGGTGTCCCAAGCCTAACGTTGACGTAACGCTTCCTTACCCATAATTAAATCCACAAAGGAAGTATTCATTATCCTATAAAATCCAGTTAACCCTATAATGCACATACTCTATATATTCAATAAATACTGAGTGTGAGTGTTTTATGTCCTATGTTATTAAATGTGCATTTATTCTTAATCTTTTACTAGCTTAATTACCACATTGGGTGTATATATACACTTTATTTACACTCCTAATCATGACCAAGCGCTTGATAATAGTCGCTCCAAGGCAGTATGAGTCGGCTTTGGGTTTGATTAGAACAAAGGGTTTGCTTAATGAGGAAGGCATTCAATTACGGTTTTAAAGGTGAAGTCCGGACATGTATCTATGTGATCTAGTATAATTAGATTTGGAATGGCTGCGTGGCTCAGTGATCTTGTCTAAATGGTTTCAGAAAAGCCACAGTTAGACTTCACAACGCGTCATAGTAGCTGTCAACGCATCGTCTGTGGTTGCTCCAACGAATCTTTTGCAATGACCCTTGTCGATCAATAATTAGAATCAAATAAAGCAAGTCTGCATGAAGCCGTTGTGCGCCTCAACTAATCTAGCCGTTTGAATATAGCTGTTGCAAGAGTAGCTGTTGTAGTATACCATTGCGAGATCTCAGGAGTTGATATGAAACTTACAAGTGAAGGAAAGGGAGTCTATATAAGTATCGATATTCACTTAAAAAATAATTTTAACGTGTTTATCCTATTCTCTCTCTCTCCCTACTATTGCTCAATTCTCTCTGGCTACACCATCTCTAGTACAATTATCCCCTCAAAAAGGCCAATAACAAACACAATCCTCAAAACCCCAAGCTTCTCATTACTAAAAATGTCCGACAAATCACAACTAGCCATTCTTACCGAGGAACAACGCAAAGTGAGAAAAGAAGACATAGAGGTAATCGTGCATCGCCGAGATTTGGCTTCTCAGGCATCCACTGAGTTGCTAGTGACTCCAAAGAAGTTTGGGTACCCCTTCTCCATCACCGGCTCTCTCACCCTCTCTAGAACAAGAAGCTTCTCATGATACACTGACACTAGAGATTGATAAAAGTCAAGTTGCTGCCACAAGCAAAGAAATCATTCTTTTTAAAGATCTGACTGACTTTATTGCTCAGGTGATCACTGATAGCAAGAAAGTTGAGCCTAGCATCTTCACGACCCCGGCTAACCAGGTGTTCATTTTTCTGTATCTTCTTCCACTAAAGGCGCTTTCTCTCTCATTGCTTCTTTTAAAAATGAAGATGATGAGGTATTCGCTCCAGGGTAGCACAAATTGTTCAAAGATGAGAAAAGCACATCTATTATTGCTGGAAAGCAAAAGCTTGAAGAGATAGAAGAAGAAGAAGAGTTGCATTCAGAAGAGAAGAAGTTGAATATACTCCTCCAATGAAAGGAGGAAAAGAGGTTAAGCAGAAAAGCCAAGAAGATGGCTAAGAAGGAAACTAAAGCGGATCTCCAAGACTTTCCTCCACTCCCTCTCGGTATTACAAAGCACAACATTCTTCTCCCTTTGGTTGTGCCTCCATAAATTCTTAAGGCAATTGAGGATGCCTCTGGGTCAGACATATTTCGCTACCTATTGAAAATGCAGAACTGGGACAAGCTCGAGATGGAAGTAAGAAAAGCAAATCTTGAACTGTTAAGGCAATTCTATTCTTGCTTTATCAACTCCTCCTCCACTTCTAGTGAGCCCTCCACTATCACCTTTATGTGGCTAAATAACACCGAAACATGGATTTTGGCAAAAAAATCGGGCAGGATCCAGGACTTGACGTTCCCTTGTTGGTTTTGGGCGCTTGTACAAGAAAAAATAGCCAAGCGGCTTAATGGCGATAAAAGAGGCCATCTTTGGACCTAATGTGCTAGCGAACACTGAAGACCTAGCATCATTCAACGTCTAAGTGCCTCTGTCACTACTTCATCGCGAATAACATAACGCTTCTCAACACCAACATGGACCAAGTCACCATCTCCGACTGTTGCATCATGGCTCAGTGTCTTGAAGGTGAGTTGATCAACACTGCTCAAATTATTTTCTCTCGCATGGTTGCATCTAGAGGGCATCATGGCAGTCCACTCCTTTCCCTCATATTATTGCGAAGATGCTAAAGTATGAGGGAATATACAAACCAGTTTCTGAGACCAGCTTCGATGATATTCTTACAATCGAAAAGGTCATTGAGTTTGTCACGAAGTCATCCAAGTCCATGCAGTCTGCCGCCAGCTCATCCAGAACCCAGTCTTGTGAACCTGCTATACTTGTTGCCAGCGAGTCTTCCTCCAGAATTGTCTCATTTATTCAGTCTCTGCATCCCACTGTTGAGAACTGTCTCGTCTAGCTCATACATAGTTTCAGTTACTCACAGAACTTCAAGACAAACAGAGCAACATGATTCAGAATCTAGTCGCTCTTACTCGCAAGCGTGATGCTTAGGGTGTTATTGCTTGTTTTTTTTTCTTCTTCTCATTGTGTGCTTTTTGCTTGTTTTAAGCTTAACCAGTTTTCCTATGACCCACAACACTCAAAGGTGTAAGGTTGTTTTTGAATGATAACAATTTACTTTATTGTTTCTATAATCATGCATTGTTCTACTTGGTTACACCTTGCTTAATTGTGCTAAATGTCTTACTTTTCTTGGTTATTGAGTTACGCGTGTTTCCTTTCCACTATTAGTTCCATGTGCATGAATTGAATTGCATATTTGATAATGTCAAAAGGGGAAGAAAAACGGGTAAATCTATTCGACTAATTGGAAAGAAGTTAGACCGGCTTGGTCTAAGGGGGAGTAAAGGTACACTTGCTAAGTGGGTTTAGCAAGATTTTGATCAGATTTGGTCAATCTATTTAGTATCAGTTTAAACTTCATTTTATATCTTATAGGTTAACAGAGTACGTTTTTATTTAAATAGATGTTCTTACACTGTTTTAGTGTTTGTCATCATCAAAAAGAGGAAAATTGTTAGTTTGAGCCTGCTTAGAGTAATCACTTGTTTTGTTTTTATGATGATAAACACTACATTTAATATCTCTTATGTTTACTGAGCATTCCAAGAATAGCTTAAGAATATAAGAGAGTCGATTTGAACAAGAAAACAAGCTAGAAACTAGCTTTGAGCCTTGCGAAGATAGAGAATATAGCAAAGGCAGTCTCAACCAAACCTGAATAAACTAAATCAACTATGAAGTGTGTTGAAGGTGAAGGACTAGAGTAGTGCATGGAGAGTCGCTGCGAGCTAGTGAATCCTTTTCTTCAACACAAGTGAAACAAGCGAGGTCCCAGGTGGAATCCATGCACCAACGTGTAGGGTATTCGAGCACAGCTAATGGGAATGTCGAGAAACTAAGGATAATGGAAGAATTTGTTTCTTACTATGGATAGCGAGGGACGAGGATTGCCAGTATGGACGAATAAAATGCTTGCGAGTGGTGTGGGATGGATTTCCAGTGTTGACAAGTTTGTTGCTCAAGAAAAGTGGAAGCATGTGGAATTTGTGGTGCTCCTTTGTGGACCGACGCACAGATTGTGTGGAGATTTGTTGCAATATGTAATAGAATTCATTTCTTGGGGAATAAGTTAGGAAGTTCTATATATAGGTGCATAGGTATTTGTTAACGCACGAGCTTGAGAACCACATAGAGTGAGAAACAGCCTAGTGAGCTTATGAGAATCTATTCCAAGAGAGAAACACAACAGGATCTGAAACCCTGTGAGTTGGTATAGTTGAGTTGTTAGGGAAGATCACAATAGGACTAGAATGCTGGGAGGTGACTAAAATTGAGTGTTTAGGGTGAAAAGCTAGTGATTTCAGAGGGATCAAGTGAGTCAACGATACCGTGAGAGTGGCTGACTTGTATTTGGGCTGAACGCAATTGTATTGAGTGGAGAGAGCGAGTGTTTTTAATCTTCATTTGATATAATCAATATAGTGGTGAGTTTCATCTCGGGCTTGAGTTAAGACAAGGGTTCTCACCTTAACAAATCTTTGTGCATATTGAGTTGAACTTTAAATCTAACAATCTAAAGATCTTCTTGTGGCTAAGTCTCTAACCTCTTCATATATATACTCGCTTGTTGAATACGGTCCTTGTACATTATCTTACTAGCTTTTGTGCATTGGATTTAGAGTAACATTATAATATCTATTTACACTCCCTTTATCATACTCGTTCCTCACTCGTCTTAAAACCCACAATTGGTATCAAAGCTCAGGTTGCTCAATCTTGCATAGATTTTATTCCTACTCTCTAGTCTGAATCATGGGAAATGAAAAACATTCTTTTAACCTAGGGATCTCTTTAGCTAAGCCCCATATCTTAGCTGAGGATGAAGTAGAATGGTGGATCACGATGATGAAGAACTATATCAATCAAACTGACTATCAATGTTGGAGAATCATTGAAAAAGGTGAAGAAACTCTCAAAGAAGAAACCGACACATACAAATGGGTACCGATTAAGTATTCTACTCTAGAGAAGAATGCCAAGGCGAAGCAACTCATCCTCAATGCTCTATCACACCAGGACATCAACAAAATCATGTCCCTATCCACTGCCAAGCTCATGTGTGATGCTATCATATATATGCACATCCACAACAAGGATATGAAGAACAACCGTCGATTCGAGCTCCAAAGGGTCTTCCATTCGTTTAAGATGGGAGAAAGCGAGTTTGTGTCTGATTACCATTCCAGGTGCCAGTTATTATGTGATAAGATGTCCTCCGCGTGACTCAAGGTAGAACCCTGGGAACTCACTCTCGTTTTTATCCATGGTGTTAACTCAAAGTTCGACACAACTAAACGAATGATGCTAATGAGTAAAGAAACGAAAGGCTTGCATGTATCTGTACTTGACGGTAAATTAAGACTACAAAAACCTGAAGATCAAAAGGAGTCAATAACATCAAGAGAAACCCAAGGAGTCTCTCTGAAGCTCACTGGAGTACTTTAAAAGGTCGAGGAGAACGATGAGTCCAAAAATGAAGAATACCAGGAAGTAGAGATGATGACTAAGCTAGTCAAGAGGTTCTTAAAGAACAAGTTTCACATTAGTGCCAAGGACAAAGATCCAAAGGACAACAAGACATTCAACATCAACAACATTACGTGCTAGAAATGCTCATGTAGAGGACATCCCTCTAGAGATTGTCCAAGTGAAAAGGTATCTAAATGAAGAAGAAGGTGGATCTGAAACACCTCCTAGGAAGGACTTTGTCACTCTATGGGACGATTCTGATGATGAAGTCGATGTTGGTGAAGATCGTGAAAATTTCTTCACAATTGATCAACCTATTTCAGAGCCATCTCCTATACCTGAAGTTGAGGTAAGTGTTCTTGAAACAGAACCTATACTAGCTATCTCCCATACACCTCTCCTTCTATATCTATGGGTTTACTCGATCGAACGAGTCAAGCTGAGGACATGCTTGATTTGAGTGACTCTATTTCCTCTAAGTCTGTTATGACTATATTTGAGGATACGCTCTTTCAAGCGAGTCTTGAGATAGACAAGCTTGCTTTGAGAGAGTCATCTAAGACTCTTCATGTTCGTAAGAAGCTCATACAAGCTAATACAAACAAATAGGAGTACAACGAGTGTTACCTCGCATAGATAAACGTCATCATGTGCCCTGTCATTGTGATAATGACTATTCAGATGAGTTCCAAAAAACCGTGAAGATGAAAGTTCTACCTTTCAGTTCTGGAATCGCTAGGCTCTAGCGTTCCTACAAAGTAAATACTTCATTGGGAACACATTGCTGGATTTTATTTTTCCGGAAAGGGTGCAGAGTAGAAGAAAATGGCCTATCTAAAAAGCTACTCTCATCCTTATTAAGAGAAGGAGTTTTGCTATCTCCTTGAGTGCAAAATTGACAAAATCAAGCGTGTTCTAATCAACATCTCTTTCACTCTTATCATACATGAGGTATATATCATGTGGTAAAGTATTAGCCTATTACACATCATGTCTCACTTGGTCATAAAGTTATATCTATTAGCTCAAAGCGGAGACTCAGATAGTTCAAGCAAGTCCTTTGAAGATTCAAGCAACTATATTACTTAACTCGCTAA